>NC_141778.1:11244545-11470998 GCF_054643075.1 Acanthaster planci
TCGTTAGGAATACTTTGATCACCGCGATTTTGAAAGAGCAAGGCCACAAAATCGCTTGCCTTCAGTCTCGGATTTCCTATGTGACCTTGTTTACTTATGCATTAGAAACGAAACACTCCGATCTGTGTGCGGTGGCTGGCCCCAATTGGGGGCGTGCCTTCGTTCTGCAGCTCTGTGCACGGTCGTAACTGGTAACATCATGTGGAATCCACGCATGGTTAGCGATGGATGTTTACCGGGCTTTCCCGGCGATCTGACGCGATTAACGGCGAGACTAGTCATTGGGCGCGGTGCTCGCCCATCGGGCTGATTAATTCCTGCGCAAAACACCGCAGCCAGCGAACACGCTAGTTCATGTCGACGGTAAAGCCGTTAAATTCGGAAGCATATCTGCCAGCTGTCTAACTTGATTAGCTACGTACGTAAAAGGGCTTGCGACGTGAATTTTACTTGCGAACATAACTATTGTGCACAAAACTCTTCAGAAACGCCTGAAAACTATTTGACAATCCGTTTGGTTAATCTTATCGACTGACACATAGCCTACACACATATTCTTCTTAATGTATCCAGACTTTTTCTGACAAATTGTATGACATGACTTCAGGAGAAACCTTTCATTTTCGGGGCTATTTTCAAATTATGGAACTGTAAAATTTGCTAAATGAAAACATTTTGGAGAAAATGTCGCTTTAGAACTAGCGCACTGTCCTAACATTTAGCAAATGAATCATCAGAGAAAAGAGAAAAATTAAGGCATCAAGAACACGGGCGTTTCGCAATAGCGTTGGCCAATCACGATGCGCGAGATCTGTCGGCCCAATGCACGTTTGGAAAGGGTCGACAGATTTCGCGCGTTGTGATTGGCCAACGCGTCAACTCTTGCAGGCGCACTATTGAGAATCGCCCTTATTCTGGCAAATTCTAATGCTGAAATAAAAGTGTGATTTTTCGTCAAATGAAATCTCAAATTTTGCTAATCAAGATATGAATTTCCAGGAGTATTACGAAAACAAAAGACACTAAAATGGAGCATAACGTTAAATTAGTCAAAAAATACATTGGACATAAGTCTCAGTGTCATCATGGCCCATTAGATGGGGATACATTATTAATGTTGTCAATTATGATAATTCGACACAAATGGAGAGCTAATTGTATGTTCATCTTCTATCATTACAACTTCTCGAAATAACTACCAACCCAATCAGATCATTATCGCAGATGGATCACACATTGAAGAAGTACAGCATTAAATTTTGATTATTTAGATGAAGGGGCACTTCGTGGTTTCTGCGAGAAAATTATTTCTCTGTAAACCCATGTGCTGCAAGTCGTATTTTAGGCAAAACATTTTATCTTTCCAACAGGTCGTGAATTGGAGGCATAAAAAGAGGAACAAGATAAAACAAGTTATCCCGACTTTTGTTTAAAAAGAACATTGGAAAATCTATTACTGTTGTTGAAAACTAAGAGAAAACATAAGCGTACTTCCTTCACAGTGTATCGTTTTGAGATGATCTAGCGCCTAATGGACAATAAATTTACTACAGCAGATGAAATCAACAATTGTATTTGTCTGAATTTTGCTTTTGTTATCCTTGGTACTGGGTCCATAAATTGCAGACAACAATCGGTGGCTGGGTTTATTCCGGAGAACTTCAGTTACATTAGCAACGAGGCTTTTTAGAAAATAGGCACTGTTGTCTTGCCATCACTCTAAACCACAAAAACCATTCCTCATTTGACTCGAGATTAATTATCAATGTTCCAACGATAAGAGGCACATGAAAGAGGCCCTTTATATTTGACGAAACAACTATAGGCCCTACATGGCCTATCTGTCACAGCTCAATTGAATATGTATAATTAATGCATCAGGGACCGTTAGGTTCGGTGGTTCTTTCTGAGTTGTTCGGCCGTGGCGTGGAGACTATGCACCGTCTCCGACACAGAGTCATTAGCACAAGACACGTTGGGCTTGATTAGCCTGTAGGCCCTGCGTCGCTTCGTGCAACGACATCCTCAGCATGCAATATTAAAAAGGGACAATTCAATTTGTCTACAAGTTCACCGTCATTAGCGCATAATTTATTCCTGCCATTTTCCGATCCGGGTGAATTTATATCCAAAATTTCGAGTCCCGCCCTTACACGCCACAAGAATGTATACATTATAATTCACGTATAATTAGAGCTTTGGTACAAATCGTGAGGGTAATTGGTTGCACTCGCATAATGCGATCGTAATATGTGGCATAAGCCTGAGTAGCCCAAATAGGCCCTATACAGAAATGACAGCTGTACATTAAGGGCTACATATCATCGTTCACACCCCCCTCCCCCGGTTCCTTCTTCATGCTAGGGGCTCGTTAGTATTGGCTCCAAGACCTTCCAGTAGTTATTCCTGGACACGAACCACACACGTACACTGTTAGGGGGCGCTATCATCACACGAATCGTTATCTTCCTGCGATGACGATTTGTGTGGCGATAGCGCCCTGTACGTGTAGATGCAGTTGTACAGTGTACATGCACATACATACGTACTGTACGTGTACTGTATGTACAGTACGTGTGATGGTCACGGACGTATATAAAAAAAACCTCGACTTGCAACGCCTTTGAAAAAGAAGCCAACCAGCGGCCATTTTACTGAGCCAAATACAAATGCGTGGGTTGGCTCCCTACTATTGACGTCAGGAAGAACAAAGGCGGGCATTACCAGGAAAGCTTTGTATTCGGCTCGGTAAAATGGCTGCGAGTGGATTCAATGACTCTATAAGCTGATTAAGGGCATTGCGAGTCCAGATTTTATTATACACGTCCGTGGTGATGGTTCGTGGTGTCATGAAACAACTGGAAGGTCTTGGAACCAAGACTAGGGGCTCGTGTGCCTTCTGAACAGTGACCTGTTGTGAAAGTTACTCAAACATGTGATTACCTTATGTTCTGGTGTGTTTCTAGGGAGGTCAATGTACTGGTCTGTTCTGTACTGATGTTGGCACAAAATATCTTGTTTTGTCGGTAATATCAAGCAGTAACAAACAACATCATTAAATGACCTGGCCTATATGTTTTTAAGGGTTCAGTGAAGTTCGAGTTTCCTATACTCAACAACTGGACAATTTGTTTCTTGAGGGGCTGGACAGCCTCCTGCCCTAATCACACCACACCCACGAGATCAGCCAAGTCCACCTATTCGTGTTCCAGACAGTACAAATCCCCGAAGTCCCTCCTCATCCTACATGTCCCCCGGTGACTACACGGTTCAGTGCGGATGGCAACCATCATATCACAGCTTAATTGATATCTAGGCCTACACAAAATTAACAAGGAGTGACATCCTTGGTGACCACTGACTTTTTTATATGGGTTTTACAATAACTTTTAGAGTCATTTTCATGTACTTTTTATTTTTACTAAATCCATATATGTTTTTTTTTAACTTTTAATTGTAATGTTGCTGTGGCAGCAATTCAGCCTTTTTGGCTGCAAGTGCCCACCTAATGTGGAATAAATAAACCAATAATAATAACAATAGACAAACCAACTTCTTAAAGATGAATTCCGCCTCGGCATTAGGGGTTATATAAGGAAATTGCACTTGCCAACTAGGCTATGATCTGACGAAGTGAACAACATTCAATAAACTCGTTTTATTTGACACTGCTAGTCGATTGGGTGCAAAAGACATCCTTTCAAATTTTAACCACGCCCCCACTGTTGTCGTCAGTGAATAAAGCATAAACGTTACAGGGATTAGTCGGTGAATGAAAAAATATATATAAATAAATAAAAATGGCTGCCACATTGAAATCACGGCCATAATGTTACCTATTTTGCAGAAATTTATACAATCATGCTGTTCGTATTATCAGAAAAATTTAATGAGAATAAATCGGTTTCCACGCGGCGGTCGCGTTACATTATTTACTCCCAAATTACTAGATGAATTTAATACACGTATTGCCCCATCGCAATGCATGAGTTCTCCATTATATGCGTGACATTATCAACAGAAGACAAGCATGGCCTTTCTGCACCATGGAACAAAGAGAAGAACCTGACGACGCTGAAGTTGGGCCGTTTAGAAAATGTAAGGTCCATAATCCCGAAATGATTTTTGACAGTTACCATGCATATTAAAAATACTTGCAATAAGCAAACAAAATCTAAAAACTGCAGTTTATTTTTTCATTTATCAATTGATTTATCTGCGAATGCTTTAGGTGTGCTTGATGGGCCAGATAAAAAAAATAAATGAATTCCAGGCAAGATAACAAACTCAGTGAATAGATATATACATATGGGGACCGTCCACCGGAAGCATGGAAGTCAGGATTCTAAAATACGCTGTTGATACAAATTATTCAACACAACAAGTGGATTTTTATTTCAGTATACTACTGTATCTTGCGCTTTTAGAATTTGTAAGGAATAAACAGGAACAGGTGCCATAGGGACAGAGCACCAAATTAAACGCCCTCGGTTAGAATTGCGCGCTCATCATGCATGCCAGATTCAAAATCGATCAACAAATCTCATTTGGATGAGAATCAGCATGTCAGAATGACGCTGCAATGTAATTAAGCCAGCTGACATCAACAATGCAAAAAATATATTTGCTCTTTTTTTAATTTCACCGATTCGGTGTGCGTTAGACAGCGAGGTATATTTAGGCGTTGAAACAAACCACGCCTGTGAGTACATCCTGAAATAACTGGCCAAAGAAAGGACATTGTGAAGAACACAATTTTAAAATTTAACGTCTAATATTAAATTGTGTCGTATGCAGGAGACACTTTGGAAGTCAGTAAAGCCTGTGTAACGTAATGGATCTGTACTGTTGACGTTAAGGGGCAGTAAGTCCGGGATTTTTACAAAGTAAAAAGAAAAAACAAACAAACCAAAAAGATGCGTTATACCAAAACAAACTTAGCTGCAGTGACAGTTGTCCGGGACAACTTTGTTACATTTCGGAAGTGAAAGCAGAAATGCAACTATCGAATTTCGATGGAGAACTATAAGACCACCGTCCCATCGGCTGTAAGGTAGATTAATATGACATGGCCTCTGTGAATCGATCCAAATAAACTCCTCCATAAGTCCCTCCGAATGTCACAGACAACGACGTACTTAATTTGGCGTTGTTCGGCGAGGTAATGCCATTGTGACGTCGTTTCAACTTTGAAACATTACCGTATGTCCAGAAGGAGAGGGGGGAGACGAGAGTTGGCAGTGGAATTTTCTTAAATACAAGCCTTCAAAATGCACCTTTGTGTCTCATTTAACCTCATCTTCTTTTTTTGTTCCACTTTTTCAAAGGTTGTTTTACGGCATTTTTGTTCTTTATGCTGGTGAACAGTTCCGTATTCAGGAGCCAAACTGTGATGTCATCCCCGGAAGAAAGACTCCATGTTACACCGGTTTGTACACACACACAAAATGCTCCGTAATGAGATTTTGCTTGATTAATTTGAGTTTGTTTTTCTTTCATGCTCCATGCATACCATTAAGCAAGCTACCGAACCTTAATGAGAAAATTCTGGGTTTACAATTTTAAACACCAAACATACGGAATGAATCATGATTGACATCATAGCTACAGCGTCCCAAGAAACGAACTTGAGATGTTTTTAAAAGTGCACCTTTCAATGCATTTAACCTCACAGGGAAGTAAACCATAGCTTATATAATATGAGAAAGTATAATTGAGTTGCCAATCTGTTTCCCTCCTTTTTCACAAGTTTAACTCATAAAAAAATTGGCCTTAAAGCTTCCGCGCTCTACCACCTAATATATTGTGGAGTAACATTTTAAACCACCGTTTACGCTCAAATGCACCGCTTCACCAACCGACAGGTACTCGGTGGAATACCTGCCCGCCACGCTTGCCAATTTGCAAGTCCAGTGCCGGTCGACAAGGGAAGGCAGATGCGAGCAGAGATGGGGTGGGCGGACTATAAGCAGCCTACGGATGCATTATGATATTACACTCCACGTCGCGGGACCATCAAGGATTTAATGCATACGAAATTCATCTGGCTAATCACTGGGAAGTGGCTCGACGTACCAGCCGAAAACAAAGACTACGCGATGCGCTGTGTCTACAGCGTTGAAAATAAGTCTAATTATATCAAATTGTTAAGTCGGCGTGTCCAGACCAGTCACGGCAGCGGGGCCCAGCGAGGTTTGGACGGCGTCGGGTTTCAAGCGGCGCGCTTGTAACTCGGAGATCGGTGTCATCTCACAAACTCGTTAGGCTCGATGGTAGTAGGCATTTTATGGTGATTAGCTTCGACTAGCCTCTCAAATGCTCAGAGCAATGAGCGTGCTGATCGCAAGTTATGTAGTTTAATGCATGCAGAAATCAGATACGGCGGACTGTCACTTGATTGATAAAGAAATGGTCAAAATGACTGTTTTGGCGGAAAAGGGGCCGATTAGCATTACGAGTCCGACTTGGTCGCTTTTGAATTTTGGCACCAGCGTGGCCATGGTTTGTTGTACAGTGCATGTCGTGAATGGGCAACTGGGAACAGAGTTTCTACATTAGGGCTGTAGGTCTACATTACTCAAAAGCCTAAGATTTTCCATTAACTTGCCACAGCTGCTTTTAAAATGTACTATATCACCATCCGTCCCCTCTTTTGCCCGAGGCAATATCACATATTACCGACACACATTGAAAATAAATATCTCCCTATTTAGCTATACAGGCAACAGTTGGTGCGACTCCTGCCCACAGAAATTGGAACCCTCGGGTCGACTGATTATCCTCTCCCTACACAGTTCGTTACGGTAGGACAGCTACGCTTTCAATTTTGTACGTGTTCCGAGTCTCAAATGACCGCCTTTTTAATTTCCCCAATTTGTTTACTGTGGATAAAAGATGAGCTCCGGGCTGTCGAAAAAGTCTAAACAATATCACTTAACTCCTGCAGAGGCTTGTCGAGTCGGCTCATCAATATTTTATTTTTTTTGAAAAGTTTTCATCAAAAAGAAAGCTGAATGTAGAAGTTTCATTCTGGCCAGACGCAGGGGACCCCCTGACAACGAAATTCTCTTTCTGTATTCGTGAATTCATTCTCGTTTTCTCTATCAAAGATTCTGGAGAGGAAGAAAAATGTAAGAGTGCCCTCTTTGTTGTTTGTAATTATGACTAGGATTTGACTGAAGCATTGCAGACGCGAACAATTCCATTCAGAGAACCGGGCGCTCAGGTTCCTGCCATTCGTTCTTTACTTAAGGGGTGTGCCAGAAATTTTTAGACCTTTTTAATACAGTCAAGTATTGCACGAACATAATCATAATGATGTTCAAACTGTTGCATTAGTAGTAAACATTAAGAACGTAGAAAACTAGCACGGCGTAAATTATATTCAATGCCTATAAAGTATACAACCTTTCTAGTTGTAATTGGTCAATGGCTTTCGCGTTAAGAGGCAGTATATCGATGATTAAGACCATTCATCATGGTAGCAACTGTGTCTTCTATGACTACCCCGCGGCAGTATAGTCCCGTTGGGGAAAACAGATCAAAAGGTACATAAATCATAGGGACCGAGGCGAATAATAGCAACGGTTGAATAGACGAAGTCATCCAAAAAGAGAGTGGGAACCGAACGACAGATAGAAAGTTAGTTTAGTCCGTGTAAAGATATCTTGTATGAAATCAGTTAAGTCTGAAAAAGCGGTTACCTTTTTTACAAATTTTAAAACTTCTGTTGATGTTCTTGCAATGCCTTTCTGGTTAGTTTCTCCTGGAAGTGATGATCAACTGGTAAATCACTAATAAATGTTCGCTGTGTAAATTGAAAAGGGCAAATGGGGGAGGAGCCATTTCCCCCAAAGGAGCCTTTATAAAAAAAAAGACACATACCCGGGTAGGCGATTGTTTGGTACATTCCGTTTCCCGTCGAAAAGCATGTAAAAGCCCCGAAAATATTGTACAACCCTCAGAACAGCCAAAAAAGTTACTTACAGACATTTACACATTTTGCCCTCCCTCTACCCCCCCCCCCGAAAATTTGGTCCTGTGTCCGCCCTTGGTCAACAATCAGTCAATTACTTTGATTGTCCAACAAAAGGTGGGTGGATCAGGCCTATAGGCGGGCGTATTTAAGGCTACAAAGTTTGGGTTCAATAAGCGGGCGGGCCCTAAATTCTGGAAGTGGGCGGAACCTTGGTAAGAAATGCACAAAACCACAATGAAGTGGACAAGCAAGTTGAGCATGGATGCATGGGCCATGTCGACAGACTCAGAATAGTATAGGCCTACCTAGACAGCACAAAACCTGAGTGTACGGATTCGGAATGGAGCAAAATAAATGGGCGGGGACACTGAGTGTCCAGGGGTGTATCGGCGGGCTGAACTCCGTCAGCTCATGTGGCCCTTGGCTATGATTGCAGGCCAGTAAATAGTTCCAAAATTGCCTTCGCGGACCAAATCACGATTTGTAAGCCCTGTCATATTCTCTGCTATGAGAGCTCTTCGTGGCACGTGGACTAAGTGGTTGGTTGAGAAGGAGGATGGAATCTGCAAGCAGGACGGCCAGCTTGTATTTCTGAAAGTATAGGACCAACGGGACCCTCTAAATCGCTCTAGTTTCAATGGAGTGTAGGCATCAATTTTCAAAATGGTGAGGGGGCTTCATGAATGTTTCGAGGGGTGATTTTCTCTGGAAATAACTTCAACAAGTCGGTTAAGCCACTGATAATTGAAAGGAAAATAAAAGATGGGGAAGTGAGCTTTAATCTGATATAAAGTCTTGACCATCTGAGAAACTTATGGGCATTTTCCTGATTTTTTGAGGTAGGGATATTCATCAATGTTGTTTACGGCAGCTCATTTACTGGTCTGTAACCCTATGGAATATTATTCTGAACTCAGGAGAGTCCAGTTGTCAGAAAACTGAAGAAGCAGAGAAATAGCTTTGAAAAAAAGACATTGGTTTTGAACAATAAAATAGCAGGCCAGCTGCTAACGGCACCCGTCTCCGAACAATCGCTTTTGCGAAAATTGACTTAAAAGTTGATCTACGGAGTCATGGTAATAGGTTGCCAATATACTTTCAAAGTGTACTGGAGCCGGATGGAAATTTCCCCTTCTTTCCAATGGGTTTCTTCATTTTGATAACATGATCAGCAATTCAACTTGTGTTTTACAATATACAAAAGGTGTACATGTACATTTGTTTTATTTTAGCAGTACCATGTTCATTTGCTTATTGCATGTATGTTTAAATTATTTTATTTTGAACAAGTGTTCACTGTATGTTCCAACAAAGTAATAATCTTGTGATGTGAGGTTTACCATTACTTAATAGTTTGTAATATGCAGGGCCCCAATGAATATCAGTTTTCAACTGTTTGGGCATATCCTGGGTACAGAAACGGAATAAATCAATAAAAGCACTGCACGGTCACTCTAGCATAGACAGTGTGCAAAAATGGGGGAAACAAAACATCTATGACAAGGCTCAGAGTCCTTGCAGGACATTTTTAATAGGTCTTGCGGTTGGCTAACGATTTGAAACGGATAGGCGGATAGGGCATTCATCGGAGCAGCACGGACCCCTACGTCCAGCCAACGTCCGCCTGCGTCCTACACAAGTACCCGTGTCATACAACAATTAATTTTGTTCTACGCCAAGACACGCCCTCCCGGAAAGGGCAAAATTACCATTTTTCATCTACTTGTATGCGACGCGGCGACCGGTGTGAACTGAACGCTGTTGGCCCCCAGTGCCTGGTGACATTTAAGGCAACCGCGTTGCTAAAAAAAAGCCACGGATGTGGATCCCGGATACAAACTAGGCCTCTTTATTTAGTTTAATACTGACTGGGACTCAAACTGTCCAAAATGTATGGAACACTGACGAGGGAGGATCAAGAAAATTGCATCGACATCAAAAGCCTTTATTTGTCATTTGATGGGAAAAGGCTGAAATTTGAAGGGCAAATGGCAAAAATTACGTGATTATTTGCGACTGGTGGCTGCAGTTGATGACATTCAAACATCGAAACGTTCGACTTAAATTCACGGGTTGGTAAACGTACAGAAATCTCATCTCACATGTAACTGCATGCATGCGATTGCTCACATGGTTCTATATAATGACTTGAATAATACTACAATATTCACATTCTTTCATCACATTACAATTAATCATCCAATGAGAGGAAATTAGAATTGTTTTCTCAGAAACCGGGAGGAGCAAATCTTTTGGCAGTGTCGATGTACAAAATGTGACATTACAACTATAGCATATCGATTTAACTTGAATTCGAGAAAACGTGCAATCAAAACAAGAATGACACACCAATACCAGTAATTTAATAATTAGACTTATCGAGCGCAAATGTATCTTGAAAAATTCAAATGCACTTTACAGTAATTGAAACTGAGTAAATTAAAACGATGCATGTGACAATATACTGCATCAAACATTATTTACATTCGCAATATGTTAAAATTACAAATGAAAATCAGAACAACGCGTCAAGGACATTAGGGGAAATAAATGTCTGTTCAACTAACAGCTGAAAGACATGTTATTATGCCCTCCAAAAAGTCAGAAACAGCGGACCAGATCATTAGGCTCTAAAATGAGCCACGAAATCTATTTAATATATAAGAAATGAAAGACAGTGTAAATTTCAACACAATATTCTCAGTCAAGCTTACCTGGACACTTGTAGAGGAACCGGAACAGAAGACATCATGTCCCGAATTTAACGCCGTTGTTCTGCCTCAAAATTCACTTCCTAGAACAATTGTGTTTCATCCAAGAATTCGCACCTCTTCTAGCGATGGCGATGGTCTCTTTTTCAGACTCTTTCACGGATTGACAAGTATCCTATCCGAAATAGTGTTTATGTTCAGGACCAAGGCGGGAAAAAGACCACGAGCTTTAAAAACAACACAACCTTGTATTCTATCAGTCAAAGGCTACACGCAACAGGTGCTTGAAACTTGTGCTTTGCATCCTTGGCTCCGCCCCTTGGAAAGTTCAACGCAACCCTGTTGGCTGTGGCGTGAAGGAAAGGCTCCATCGTGACGTGATTGGCTGCAATTGTGCGTAAATCATTGTACGTCATGTCACAAGCGCTTGCCATTGTTTGTACCCATGCTGACGACCGTTCAACGTTGGCTAAAACTGCGAGGACTCTGTGCGTGCGGTGGGAATAATAGAGCGGCTTGAGCAAGCGTTGAGGCACCACACTCATTCGGTTAGCTGTTCAAATTTACACAGAATAACACGCCGAGGCTAAGGTTTTTTAACCGGTGAAAAATCGTTTGATTCCAACAAACGCCGACGAACCATCCAGGTTTTCAACCTGAGTCGCCTCTCTGCAATAATAGGTGTCGGTTGATCTGTTGTTGTGGAGCTATTGTCACTCATTGTCCAGCAGCTCTCCAAAAGGATTTGTTGTAGATTACTATTTTAATTGGCTGGAATGGAGGTCTTTTGTGCGGCGATTGCCCGCCGGTAGCATCCTTTAGTTACAGTGTCTTTGCTAACGGATATTATCCCTACTGTTCGCCGGTAACTGAGTTGATTGTTCGTTTATTGCCTGGTTAACGAGGTTTTCTGTCTCTTGTTGCTCTGATGAGGGCTGGCACTAATTAGCGGTGTTTGCTGACGGATTTCGGTAATTCTGGAGGGACGTGCGAAGGTGAATTGGCGCATAGGCGCTGGGCAACCGTGGACGCAGTGAATGAACAACGCCGCACGTTTGTGTCGTTGAGTTTTAGAAGGGAAATGTGTGTCATTCGAAGCTTCAAACTGTCAAGAAATGCACCATTTCAAAGGGTAACCGCACGTGCTTTCGGTTCGTGTGAAACAGTAAAGACGGCTACACCTTTTTTCAAGAGTAAATGAATTGCCCTCAGGATAGTGCTAACAGAAGGGTATCGGAGGTTTTTATGAGAGCAAAATATCCAATCAATTCAGGCTGTTGTGCTTATTCATGTCAGCAACACTACGGCTGCATTGTGCAATTTCTCCGATACAAAGAACAACAACAAAAAACAAAAACAAAAGCAACACACAAAAATAACTGTGTAAAGCATTTGTTTATTTACATATTATCATCTTTAATGCTAAAGCTGATCATTTAGGACCCGGACAATAGAGCCTGAAAGTAAAAACAGTTGCGAATCGAGCTTCCGGAACCCTCGCGCGTTCAACCTACGGGGATTTCACATTTCACCCTCCTACCACGTTTGATCAGTTTTGGAAGAATAATTCCTCACTGAAACCACCCCATGAAACACTCACGTTGGGATTTTACCTTTGTCTTTCTCAACTAATTTAGGAAAAGTCACCAGGAGATGGGTAAAAAATGAATTTCATCAACGACCTTTCACGTCTGGCGATATCATAACCTAGGTCTCTGTGTTCATGCACGTTGTTTTCACTCCGTGCTCACGTGAAAACGAGATTGTAAAACGTTGCAAAGATTCACCTACCTGTAGTCGATGAGTTCCAGATTCCGTTGAGTCGACATCACGCACTGCAGTTGTGTCAGCAAAGGTTAGATAAAATAATATAATCTTTCGCATATTTCGAATATTGCTTTATTGCCGTTATTACCTTATAATTATAAACGTGTCAAAAATATTTTGATCTGTTTTTATTTCGGTTTTTACCGACAGACTACCATAAAATTTCAAACCGTAAATGTTCATATGCGTACGAGACCGCCGCACTGGGCTGTTCTTCATGTATTTCATATTTTCGGAAGTGATGGGTCAATTTTTGGCAGGATATTTCTCTTTTAGGTCAGATAATTTTTCAATTTCTATGAATTGATGTAAGAGTAAATATTATCCATAGCCCGTTTTCAAAGTTGAATTTGTAAGGAAGCAGCTGAACGAAAAAAATGCTACAAATTCTAAAATCTTTGCACGTTATTTTTCCCATCCAAGAATTCCAGAAGCGCGCCATCAGGGGTCAACCTTCAGGCTCCATGACGAAATGTTCGGTGAAGAGGGGAATAAAACTTCAGAGAAATTTTTCCAGAGAAAAACCACGTAATCGGGTTGGGACTGGAAACCCAATTCACAAGCAGACGGATTCCAACCCGGGACGCAGAGGTGACAGCAAGGAGCTAGCCAGTAAATAAAAACTAGCCGCCACAGGCAACCAAGATGAATGCTTATATCCTCACTTAATAATATCGGGGAAAATACAACCGTCTCATATTTTTTTTCATCCCATAGAAAACCTTAATCAAGGCTTGTTTCATCATCTCGATTTTTGTTTTAATTTTTTGAGGGGGGGTTGGTGGTTCTGATCCGACAACTGTGAGTGAAATTGAGTACCCCAGAAGATGACCATCTCAAAACTGCACCAACATAAACAAACCGCAATCGTCCTGGAAGCGCCATGGCCACCATTTAGAAACAAAGGTGAAACCTTCACTCCATTTTAAAATCATAGAGCAAGTTTAGGCATCGACATGCCCGGAACTTAATCGGGGGTTGGGCCGAAATTTCCCCTATGCTATAGCTTACGATGTTCAACCCCAGCCCCCCCCCCCGGTTGCAACAGAGGGGACTGGAACGTATAAGGATCATCAGGCCAAGTAGTTTCATATACTTCGTTCTTCATTGTTCAGAAGGTAGAAAAAAGAAACAGTTCTTAGAGGCTCAAGCCCCCCGGTTGCGCCATTGTTTTTAAGGCCAAATTTCATCCCCATTTGGCAGGAACGCAGGGGGTAGTCCTGTCCGTGGCTTCAAACAGTGTCCTCTTTCGCAAACCATCGACGTCATGGACCTCTGTTAATCCAGAAATGTAAAGAATCAGAGGGTATGCATATGGCGGGTTGGTCGACTTTTGAAACTATTTGGGCCGGTCAGAACAACGCGAGAGTCATGCATGCACCCATGCCCTGAAGCGGAGTGTAGAGTTTGTGGTCTGGTGCACGACCAAGAAATTTCAGCGCCGGTGCCGAAGTGAAATGTTGCTGTTTTCAAATCCTAAAAATGGCAATACATTGTCCATCGTCTCAAGAGAGATTAATTGTCCGCCGTCACAGACATACAAATCATAAAGCTTTATTGAAGTTTTTATGACAGCGTAAAACCAGCGTGAACGTTTCTCTCCGTCAATTATGGTCGGTCTGTAGACATTGCTATGCATATACGTGTAAACGTATACCAGGCGCAAGCACTACGACATTAGTGTCCATGCCTCGCTCATTGGCCTGTGATTCAAGGACCACCGGGCCGATCTCATTTTTCCGGGGGTGGAGGTTATTCATTTGTACTAGTACTGACAACTTAAATCTCACTTAAAAATTTTAATTAAAAATTAAAAGTGTGGTAGAGGACTCCGTTTTTCTTTAGGTGAATGGGCTCAGGTTATAACAAAAAGGCGGGTCACAATTAACACGAGCGTTTACATTCACTTAACATGCAAGCTCACAGCATTCAGTCGGTCCAACTAAACAATCCAGAAGTTGTAGCGGCCGTTACGTCTACATTGGCCTTTGTGTACAATAATACCTCTCCCCTCTCCTGCCCCAACCAAACCTTCACAGATTAATTTTTCAGATACCGCAAAGACTGTTTTCTCGTGTGTACTTTGGGAGCGCACGCACCCTTTCTACTTACACGCGCCAACTTGCCAAATGAAACAACATCGGCAAATATGTAATTTCCGAAGCCAACACAAATTGGTTTAACAGACAAGCAACGCATGCACAAGTGATCGATAAAACAATCTTGTGTAAAAAAAGGACTCGACTTTGTATGTTGCATACGAAGTGAAAATGATAAAAGGCACTGCTCGAAAAGACGACAGATCGACCGTCCAGCCAGCAGCAACCTGAAATTAAAAGCGATAAAACGATTATTCGGGGTTGAAAACAAACAAGGTGTTCAACTTCTTGCTGAAGTTGCTACATGCACGGCTACACAGAGCAGTTTACACAAGCAATAGCGCAAATATACATAAACGTCAGTTACAGGCATTCTGGGATCATTTGCTTTGGACATCGGGTGCATTTCAATTAATTGAATCTTTACCAACCATATTTTGTGTGTTTTTTTATCGCTTCGTCGCTTAGTGCGTGAATTCATTCCTTTGTGGAAACAAAATGAATGTCCTTTGTATAATGTCGAAATAAATGTCATTTTGCACATGTCATCTTGGACATGAAAATAGTCGCATAAAAATGCGGCAATACAGCCGGCATCACGGTCTGAAAACTTTCAGCTGCGAATCTACTGACAATACATGCACTTTAAGGTCCCTTTCAAATCGCAGGAACAATTGAATTTCTACTACGTACCGGAGATTTCGAGAAAAAAAGCAACTGTACACATACTGTTGGAACAAACCTTAAATAAGTAAAAATCTTTAATTCGTGATTCAACCTCAAACTGGCATTTGAGCTCACTCTGTCGACTCTCGTTTAATGCTTTGTCTTCGTTTTTGATTTGGAGAACATTAAGTTTGAGAAGAAATGTGGTAAAGCATCGTCCATCTCATGTGAACAAAAGACTATGGCCACTAGCTCACAAACCCGGATATACATTACAATTCCGATTCGGCAAAAAAATCGAGTATAAACATAACCAACAGGGCCACCCATGGACGTTGATCAATTACGATTTAATGGCCTATTATTGATGCTTTATCTTTTCCTGCAGCGCACGAAACGAAAGCCGAGAATTCTCAGTGGTGTTTGGGACCCGCTTCACGTCAGCAAAGGATCTCCATCGCCCTCCGGGGTTGCATTTAGTAACACGTTGGTCCAATCAATCGAACGTGCCACGCCACGCCAGACGGGAAGGTTTTCTTCTCCGCTGCACACCTGACGGGCAACTAGGCCACCCCACCGGTCTCAGAAAATCGCAAACCGGATTTCTGCCAAGTGTCGCCCCTTTTCGATAAAGCCAAATGATCACATAATGCATCTGTTACGTAAAGTGCCGAGGCCGTGGTATCGATTCTTGAATCTCCGTGTGGAGGTAAACGAAAGAAACGAACTGGAAACAACAGCAGAATTCCCCGTAAACTTTGAAACACATCATTTTCATCAACACGAAATGTGCTAGTGTGTGTACATTGGAATCACTTGTCGATATCATCATCACATCATATTTTTTTCTAGCTATCTTTACTCTCGGGCACAAAAAATGTCTCCCTTCATTTTTTAACTGAGTAAATTATTCACGAATGTTTCCCAATGTGAAGTTGTCTTGTTACGCACGCGCTGACAGCCTGCGCACTCAACGATGACCACATTTAATGAAAAAGGTATAATTTAATTAAATCGGTCCAGGATGTGCCGTCTCATTGAGAGACTCCCCGCGTCATTGCTCGGTCTCAGGGGAAGCAATTGGGGACAGGACGCGCCCCTGAAGGTTGGGGTTGGACAATTTTTGGGCGCGTCAACAGCTGCAAAGCAGCAAATGCGCTCATATATCGTAAGCAGAGAACATAGCTGCGACATAAAAATATATCGCCAAACAGTGGGAGAAAAACTGCCCCAGGGGACAAGAAAGAGGTTGAGGGCCAACATTCATATCACATTGGCAATAAAACAATAGTCTACAACCTAACAACTCACTAATTCCAAACAGCGGTGAAATTGGCAACGGCTTCTTTTTCCATCCCGCACAGTACATGCAAAGAGGAGCCCGTCAGGGTTTTCCGCATGGCGTGAAGCGCACGCCAAAATTAAGTACACAAACCACTGACGTTTTGAACATACATGTCCTCAAACCGTGTGTTCCCTCACCAACAAACAAGTGCATGCAATCCCGTCATAGGTCCCAGTAACCCTCCAAAACAACCATATACATGTAGAGGGTGCCAATGTACACGATAACATGAGAACGTTCTAACGGCGTGAGAAAACACTTCAATTGGTTGGGTATTTCCACCTCAAAATTTATTCCCTACACCAGTTGTACTTTTGGATAATTGGCATAACAGCTGGAACCTAGGCAGACTCGCAGGGTCCAATCATTTACTGCTAATAATTATAAACAGGCATGTAGTAATCGTGAATATGTACGACAACCAGCATTTACTCAATAAAATCCACACAATTCCGGCTTGCGCACAAGTATTTACTTTATTTCAAAACCAACTGAAGCCACATTGACAATTTAAGGTTTCCCACTACAAACTTGGACAAAGCACGTGAATTATTGTAAGATATTTTAAACCACAGAAATTTAAGCTTTAATACACATGTACACAGCACTGGTCTACAGCTCATGGACATAACAAAAAGTAAATATGTTTCTAAAACAAAAAGGACTTCATTAAAATCAGTTGGAAAGCATGGGGAGAAAGTGGTAGAATCAAACGATGGCTCATTTCTGTTTAGCAAATTCATTTAAAAAAAAGAAAGAAACCGGCTAAATAGTCCTATGATCCATACTCGTTCCTCGCTGAGTTTTTGCTAAGCACTTAATGTCTTCTGAGAAGGTACGGTACGCACGGATTCAGCCTTCATGTTAATGGTTGATAGGCACTGGCAGGGCAAGGATGCAAGGACCAATGAAGGGGTGGGGGTAGCACTTGGGTGGAGAAACGGTTGGTGGAGTGGTGTGGGGAAGACGATATTTCTGAAGACAAGGGTCCCACGTAAACTCTGCCAGTGTTATGATCAATAGCTTGTAATTATTACGAAATCTGGTGCTACGACACTGCTTAAAGTAATGCGGCAGAGATGGGCCAGTCAGGGCGGGGGGGGGCGCACCAGGACTTGAGTAAATGATCAATAAGCCGCTTATATTGTGCTGTTTGGTTTTGTTTGTGTTAACTGTTAGCTCAACATCTGCTGAGAGTCTCAGTCCAGGAAAGTACTAAAAAAAATTATATTGTACAAACCAAACAAATTAAAATAACCTCCTCGACTTCCAAGATTGCCCACGCCAATTTGAGGAGACAGGTCACCATGAACTCTCTCATTCAAGGGAGTTTCAACAGCGACTGTTACTGACGAATGAGCTGACCATCAATGTGCTTTGGGCATATGTTACCCTTGTATGGTATCTTTAAAGTGGACTTCAGTTGGGCGTGGCAGGTAGACAAAGGTGTGGGTGGGGTGGACAGTAGCTTATGTGGTGTCGAATTCCTGCCTCATATGGCATTAAAAGAAATCGTCGTCATTTGGCGCATCCAGGTCACGATAGTTGACAATGTGTCTGGGATCCCTGTAGACAGAAGACACAATAAATACAACCTCATATTGTTTCCCCTGAATGTTTGCTTCAATTTCATCCCTTGCAAGTGTTGGACACTACAACGAGAGCTTCGTTCAACCACAGCCCAAATCCACGCTAAATTACTTAAATGTAACCTCAAGTACGGGGGAGAAATAGTCATGTGTTTTGAACGTTGGTGGCAACCAATACCCTCCATCCGTAGTCTCTCACAAACTTCACGATTGGCCGTGTTTAAAAAGATACGAGCAGTTTGATAGTTTTTCAAGACATGAATGAGTGCCAATAGTGTCAGGCCAGTGGATTTCCCCAGGCACTGATGTATTTGGACATCAGTATGTGGTAAAGTCTCTTTGTTGAAAGGCTGCAAACAGCCTTTAGATACAAATTCGACAGTTATCAACATTCCATAAAGCAAACACTGGCATCTCATGACTTGGCTAGAGGTTTACGGTCTGAGGTTAACAGTCGCCCATGCCCTTCTCTCCCACTCCATAAATTACAAGGACGGATGTTCTATCTATAGACTGTCTCCTGCCTGTTTTCCCCCCTCTATTGCGGTCAATGGTAACCTGACGCTGAATAAACAACAGAACAGGCAAGAGTACTAACAGCAAATTAATTGGCCAGTCTGCAAACAAAATGATCATGTAGATAATGGGGATCGCGTAGGCAGGCCTCACCAGGCACATCTACAGAGGACTTGGTTGTTGTGCTGCCCAATGCATGACATAAATACTTTAACCATTCAACAACATCCAATGAGACAAAGGCAATTATCCTCCCCCTCTTCCCTTTATTTCATTCAGGTTGACGTACGACGATGACCTTTTGATGGAGTCGCATGCCTAAATTATTCAGATTAGACATACATGGACCATTGGTCGCACTGATGGCACCGTTCTTTTGCAAATATCGATCAGGTTTTGAACACGGCATGGCTCTGTTCATCTTACCCAACAAATGAACAATCTTTAACAATGACCGGTTACTGCCGAGGCTAACCCCTTCCCCCAAATTACCTGTTCCCTTCCGGTTTATCATATCCAGTGTGAAAGGAAGCAGCAGATCTAACATGAGACCAATAAATCCCACAGTGTACATGTACTTTGGGCAGATCTGACGTACACACAACTAAAATTGTGTTTAACCAACTTCAAATTTGCTTTGTTCCAGAAAAAAATGCCATGGCATAAAATTCGTCCTCAAAAATTTCATGAAAGGAGCAAGCAATGTATCCTACATTCACAGCAGGGATAGCTTTTCAGTCAGGCCCCCAAAAGTCTTTCGTCTCTATTCAGTGTGCATGTCGATTTGAAGCATGCGCGTCAACCTTTACGGTTTTTTCTCTGCGATAGCTACAGCAGCGCCCTCTCTTGCCGTACTGCCTCAACATTTTGGCGAGCAGCTTGATCTGTTACATAGGGCGATAGATCCCAGCGAGATCCATGTTGAACAATGATAGCAGATTATGGATTTGGAGCTGTTTGCTGTTGCAATCATCCGTACAGTCCAACACTGGCGGACGGGAGGGGGAAAAAACCGCGTCGCCGCATCTATTCCAGAACATCAGTCTGACCAGAGGCAAACATTTGAGGGGAGGGGCCTCATCTCTTGATTTTCGATTTTTGTTTGTTCCCTTGGTTGTTCATTTTTGGGGGAGAACAAGGTGAACTTGGCAAACGAATCGTTGAGCAATGGGATCAAGCAAAGCTACAGGCTTGCAGTACAGAGCATTTCAATATGAGAGTTACACAATAAAACTTCAAACCAAAAGGAAACAGAAAAACATGCCTGATTCATGAACAAGAAAAATCTAATGCTTTCGCCATGCATGCTATTATGGGTTTGGTCAAGTCAGGTCATGTGATTCAAGTGCCAAATGGTGTTTAAAGCCTTCATCTTGGTCTTGATTATCCGATTATCGCTTCTGAACATTTGCAGTTCTGACATTGACACGGTGAATACATGCATAATTCATCATGACAATAGGTAGCAATACAGAGATGCCAAGTTGTCAAACTGAAAAGTGTGATCCTGTTACACAATATGATGTAACGATGAAGATGCAGGTTCCTGAACATACACAATCACATTGCTAATGAAGTGCCTTCGTGCCTGTCCGCCCCTAGTTCATCATAGCGTTAACTGGGGCCAGCAGGTGGATCGACCTTGCTGGTTTTGCTGTTACCCACGTATCTTGTACGCACAAACTGTGGAATGCCAGCAACACATTTCTGACGCGCACATTACGAGGCTGGCTCCAGGCTACCTTGCATGCAGTTGTATACGCAATTGTATGATTTGTACCTTGGGAGTTGGAAATTGTGAAAATCTCCTCTGGATTGTGCAATCGGAAACAGGCTAAACAAACTAGAAAGTTGGCATCTCTGGTCAAGCCGGGATCTTTTATCACGGCAGTGGCTAACAATGTTAGATCAAGAGCCCAAAATACCAGATCCTGCCCTGTCTTTCCTGCAGACACTTTACACCCCTTTTTCTTCAACAATCCTCTGCGGTCCATCTTCGATGCCAGGCTGTGTCCAAATTCGGTAATTTGTGGCTACGACTTGGACTTTTGCCATCTGCACACCAAGGTTGTTGGCCACAGCCATAGCCAATGATACTCATGATTGGCAGTTTCACATCCGAGACGGACCACAAGGGCTTATGGGAAACGCCTAAAGACAGGGTGCACTCAACCTGTTCATGCCCATCTGAAAAGAAGTGCTTCTGCTAAACGTCATCAAGAATTCATCTCCTATGCTGAGGGGCTAGATCTTTCTAGACTTGCAATTCCCTTTTCATACCGGCTCAAGGGAATTTTTTCTTACACACACAATAAGGAATGTAACGTACGTTCTTGATGATAGCTGATCCCCTCGTTTGGTAAATCTGAAAGCCAAAGGGGAGAGTGCTGGGTGATGGGGGAAGGTTTAATGAGACATCTTTACTATTTACAGTATGAATTTCTCCCTTATCAAGAACCCTTTCAGGATTTTACTGGGAATTTTTCTTCTTACAGGTGCCTCTATATTAAAAGTTTTTTTTACCCAGTTACGGAGGGGATCTTTCGTTTAAGAACACACAAAAATAAATACAGAAATATTGAAAAGAAAATTGTCGAATTAAGACGGGGACTGCATCAACAGGCTAACTTAGGTTGGGTTTAAACCCAGGTCATGATTAAAGTCAATGGATGTGATATGAAGTTGAATATCGGGGGGGGGGGGGGGAGTTGGTGCTAAGGTGATATAAGCACATTTTGTTTGTTTATGAAAAACAACCACCCACTTGGTTGCATGCAAACTGGACTGTAACTGTTAAAGCAGTGACCAAGTCGGTGCCCAGGTACCATACACCAGCCTTCTCTTACCTGTTGCGTGGTCTGTTGAAGCCACCCCCATAGACGCCCCCGCCACGCTGGAAGGACCCTTGCTGCTGCTGGTGGCCAAACTGAGGACCTTGGAGAGGGGCAAAAAAAACCCACAAATGACGAAGACAAATAAGCAACTGTTGCTCCATGTATCTCCAGGACCAGCACATCTAGAGCATTGAATATGTCTGTGATTGGGATCCCACAGCCTGACAAACAGTGTCCCCAGAGTCACCAGAGCCACTTTTGAGTTAAAGGCCTTGGAGAGAACCTTGTACAATGTAAATCAATCGGAAGCTTCAACAATATGTCAGACTGAGAGTCATATCAAAAGAATGAGCATATTAATATCTTTCTGATGTATACAGGAACAAAACTACTTGAAAAATTACCACAAGACTCATGTTGTGGAACCGGTGAAAATTAGTAATATTTATTTGAACGAGACAGAGTGAAGTGAAACCTTTGTTTTGATGTATCACTCAGTTTGGCGTCCCCACGAAAATGGACATTAACCACTTCGCACCAGGCCCATTTATCCATTTTGATTCTGCTGGGCCAGGTAATTTTTAATTTTTTTCCAATTTCAAAATTCTTTAAAAATTCATAACTTCATTTACTGGACATTTACACCCGCACGAATGACTTTCTGGTGGCTACTCTAATTTGACAGACAACACTTATTGACGCCCGAGTATTTCAGCCAGGCCTGCTGCCTTGTAAAAATAGCCCAGATTGTGTGGTGTTATGTAATTTTCCTTTGTTCCTGAAACTGGCACAGTGCGTGGCTGTGGTAATCCGCATTCTCCAGTGGTAATCCGCTCGCGCTGAATGCCACAAACAGAGGTATAATCTTTCAAAACAATGACGGATTTCCTCCGCTATTGACAACTGAAAAAAGATTGTTAGCAATTCCCAGCAGCTGGGTCTTTTGTTCCGAGTACGGTCTTTTGTTTCAAGGCCTAGCTCTTTTGACTGGTTTTGGGCTCCCCGGCTTCATGTATAATGCCTATCTGCCCGAAACCGGGCACCCCGGTGGGAAATGGTTAAATGACTGAGGTATCTTGAGGTTTCCTACCAATTTAGATTGAGTGCAATTCTTTTCAAGGCCTCTGACCCCAAAATGGGCTCAGGTAACCTGTGATTGATCTCTATAGATGACACCAACACGCGCTTTACCTTGGTTGAAGCCTCGGTTGCTGCCAAAATTCCCACCTTGCTGCTGCCCACCGTAGCCCATCATGTGACTGCCGAACTGCTGCTGCTGCTGCTGGTAACCCATTCCACTGCCTCCGCCTCCACCCCCGCCCCCTTGCATGTCACCCTGGTTGGGCCTGTCTCCACCACCTGGGGGTTTCTGGGCCTGGGGCTCGGGCAGCTGTGGGCGATTTGGGTCCTTCAAATAGTTGTTGAAAAAGGCAACCTGTGAACAGAATCAATCAGCCTAATTTAAACTTTGAGAAGCTGGTGGAGTTGTCTCTCAAATATGACATACCAGTCTCACAAAAAATTTCACCTTGCGAAATTCCCATTTTTCCACTGGAAGTCGCCCTAAAATGCCGACTTTCATAATAAATTTACTTCCATTTGCTAACAACCCAAAGATTGAATTGTTACAGTGATTACATCAATAAAACCAATTAAAAATACAGAGGCATTTATAGATTTACAAGATTCATTTGCAATTAGAATACAAATGTGTCAGGTAAAATTGCCAATTTACTATTACTTTTCAGAAAAATATAAACCCCAACCATTAGACACTTAATAAAATTGACATGGACAACGCTTTAAATAGCACCTAAATCAGTCGCAAATGCGACCAAAATTTTGCTAATGCGATCATATTTTCACCATCCAGTCACCATTTGCGACTTAGGATAGCTTAAAAACTACATACAAATGTATTTGAACAATTTTGAGTATGCTTAAAAATCAAAAAAGCAATGATTATGTACTCCAAGTTCGTTCTGGAAAAGTAGAAATTGCAGCGCAAGTCGCATTAAGTCGTACCGAGTGCGCTGTACATGTACATATACCATACTTTAAATGTACATGTGTCGCGATCACGCACACGCTTTGGTTGGTTCCCGATCTAAACATACGTTGTTGATGCACTGTATACGGACACCAGGGCCATTTTACAAAACCACGGCATGGCATGGGCTCCATTTTTTGCTGCTTTTTTGCTGCAATGTAAATGAAACCTGAAACGGAGCTCATGCCGAAATTAAAGGGTGTCGCTGTGATTTAGAGTGTCAGAAATAGCGCAATTCATGCAGCAGGGTGTCCTGCGACATGCTGAAACTACGGACGTCACGTCCGTGGCTGAACCCTTGGTGAAAACCCAGATTTCGTGGATTGACCTCATTGGCGCTAGTATGCAAGTTGTGTGGTGGACGTGTGCCGTCCCAGGTCATGATTCTTCGGCATGGATGGACGATGTAAATGCAGGGTATTTATACTACACGTGTGTACGTACGAGTGCACACATGTGATTAGTAAATTTTCATATAAGTGCTGGCGCCTAAATTTTTCCCCATTAGGAGCCAATGGCTACCAAATACTGTTTTTCTGTTTGAGGGGTTGGACATGGATGAAAAGGGTGGTACACATCTACATTCAACACACGATACACAAGATTATTAACATATACGGCAATCAGTAACACTAAATTCTTCTCACTGATGTGTACCCAATAAAAGCTAACAAAGCATTAAGAGTAAACCGTATGTCTGGCAAAACGTTGTAGACATACTTATGACGGATACTTGGCACGTATGGCACGTTTCATAAAGATTTATCACAAGAAAACCAAGATGGGGGGTGTATCCCCTAGATATATTAACCCCTTCGTGATGGATGACGGTAAAAGCTGCCGTAAAAATTGCGATCCTCAGCCCGCTTTTCAGCTATTATTCTCGGCCCACGCTCGAGCGAACACGGTGAAAGAAGGCGGACCCTGGCTCTTGTATATATGGTGATTGGCCTTTGTGTGTAGCCCAGAAATGAAAAGATCGAATTTGCATCATAATCACCAGCTTCACAACAGTCCCCACTTTGCAAAGAGCCAATGGGAATGTGGAAGCGTGAGTAGAGTCGCATGCCACCGAACAAAGAGCCTTTTCACTGTGTAATTCAAAGGGTGCAGAGCACGCAGGGCCACAAAACGAGAATTTGCGGTTTGGCAGGTGGCCTTTGTGGCCAAGCGAGGCTGGAATTCTTGGTGTCGGCTTTCAGAAAAAAGTTCCCGTCGTCAAGAGGTTAAGTGAGAAGGTTGAGGTTAAATAACAGGAAGGAATTTTTCAAGAACTTTGAAATAAAAAACAGAGAGCACTATCACCAACCTCCTTTCTGACATCGTCCACTTTGTCGCTGTGTTTGTTGAAGATGTGTTTCCGGACAAACTCCGGCCCTTTGAACTTTTTCCCACTGAGTGGACACAGCCACTTATCCTTGCCTATCTCCTGGGTGTTGGCCTTGACAAACTTCTCCACCTCTGTGAGAAGGGACAACAGAGTCAAGGAGCAGAAACAAGGATGTGCCTGGTGACTGAAGAGATTGGTTACCGTCCTGGGCAGGCTGGTTAACTGGCAAAACTGTCCTTAGTACACTCAATTCATTTCTCAAAAACCTGAGCTGATCTAACAAACTCAACTTCAAAGCCCTGCTTTTTTATTTGGTCCCCACGCAACCAATGGGGTAAATTTGCACAAGTCTGCAACAGGTGTCTGTCCCTCAGGCCAGTCAAGCGGGAGTCAGAGCCTGTTAGCTTCATTTCCGTAATCCCTATTGCAAAGGATATAGTTCTGGGTCTTTCCTGCCTAGTTTGACAAGTTCTTCATCCACTACATCAGAGGCTGCATTCAACAGGTTGGACAGCTTAGTCTCAAAGTTACTGATCCAGTTGGTCACTGTCAGAAGGAAAGTAATGAAAGAACACACATCCATTTCGGTTTAATAATTAATTTTACGAGTCGTAATTTTCGTGTTTCCATTCCAAAAACGTTTTGGGTTATCACACTTGTGTAGTAAGGTATAATTTTGTACACCAAGACTGAATTCAATGGATTTGCCATAAAAAAATGCCCATTTTGGCTGATAACTGACGTTCACAAATACCTTAGACAGTTTCTCTTGTAAACAATACGCATCGTGACCATATACTTAACATTTGATAATGCCCACTGTGTAAAATCATGCTGGCACCTAGATACGAGACAGTTTAATCCATTCCTATGGGTCAAGAGTCTGTGTGCACCGCTGAGCACAGAACTCGCCGTGCGTGCGTGACGTCCATAATTACAAAGAGATTCTTCTGGACTACTTGCACATGGAATATAGGGGTGTTCAGGGAAATCACAGTCAAATTCTTGAACAAACTCCTTGCAAATTTCTTGTCTATTACTTCATTTGACTCTGACTTAAGTGGAATTTATGAATGGGAATAAATGATATCAGTCTTAGGATGAGGTTTAAGACCAGCTCAGGAGAATGGACACAGATTAGTTGCATCCATTCTCCTGAGACGATCTTGAACACACGTTCAAGACCGGCCAAGCACATGCTTATTCCCTCATTTGCGGAGGAAATATTGTCTGTGCCCAGCAGCTGAATGAAATTGGCCCCAAATGAGACACCTCTCATGGGCATCCACAAGGACCCCCCCTTCATTGGCTGGGTAGACCTGATGCACAACTTACAGTCCTTGTGGGTGAGGCGACTTGGGGGGTTGTGTCCTCGGGTGTGCATGATGCCACATCGATTGGGCATCTCGTCCTCGATGTGGTACTGGCTGGTGTTGTAGTAATCCACTGAGTGTACAATACGCAAGTAGACCAGTAAGCGGTCCAGCACCTACAAGCACCAGAAGACATGGGTGTTAGGACAGGCAAGAGCAATCTCAGGACTACCTTCTTCGGTTCCTCCTTGGGATCGGGAACTTGATATCCGAGGACTGATCAGAATAACCTGTGGACTACACTTATTCAGTTCCTCTTCAATATCACAGCAATCTGAGTAATAACCTAAGGGAACGTTTCATAATTACAGAAGGCGGTATTTACTGCGGTGCCGCTGTATTTTTGCCGTACCAGCATTAAGCCCTTTCGGGTAACTAGTGTGGTGCCGCTAAAAAAAAACCAGCGGTACCGCAGTAAATACCGCCCTCAACAATTATGAAACGCTCCCTAATTTATACCGTCTTATCCACTGAGAACATGACATCTCATAATGGACATCATACCTGAGGACTAACCTTATTCAGCTCTTCATCCCGCAGGAACATGACCTCTCCGCTACTCTCCTCTCCTTCCTCTTCCGGCTTGGCTCCCATCAGAGCATCTTCCTCGGCACTCACCTCCTCCACCAAGTAGTCAGTAATATTCTCTAGGACTGGATTAAACTTGTACTTGGCCGGGATGATAATCTGAAGTACACAGAGCAGACGCAAATGGGTAATTCCATAAATTTGGGACCCAACTTGTGACATTTTTGGTGTCCTCGTTACACACGAAACCAATCAGTTTGTTCGCACCTTATACTGTAACTAAATGAAATATTTCGTCCATTTAACAGTATACTAGGCAGCACACAAGCTTGTAACTTTTACCACTTTCCATTTTCCAAGTGTCTTTCAGTTGTAGTGTCAACCGATCTTCAAAATTTGTTTCATGTGTAAGGGGGACACCAAAAGTGTAACACGTTGGGTCCCATATTTATGGAATCACCTAAAGGGAGTCGTTACAGGGGGTACCAACTGCAGCAATGATGGTTTACAACTTCTGAAGGAGCAAAAATGTGGACTTCTGAGTTCAAACTTTGAGCATGGGCTTTGGCATTAATCTTATTCTGAGGTCTAAGTTCACCCTCTCTGGTTCTTTCTCCTCGGCTGAGCTTTCCTGAAGTCCTTCTTCTTTCTTCTCTCCATCGTCTTCGTCTTTCTTCTCCTCTTCTCGTTTCTTCTTCTCCTCCTCCTTGCGCTTCTCCTCCCGCTTCTTTCGCTCGGCCTCTTCCCGGGCGAAACGGGCCTCCTCATCGGGGCAGAAGAGCCGGAGCTGCTTGTCCAGCTGCTGGACCAGGCGGGCGGCCAGTTTGAGGTCAGCCCGGATGATCTTCTTGTGGGCGGTGATGCCACTGACCCCACGGATGCGGTTGGCGAGGTCACGGTTGACAACAGGACTCAACTCGCAATCCCTCAGCTGAGGAATCAAAGCAAACAAACAAACACACACCCAATGACAAAATCCATTTCAAATTTCTTCCGAAAAGTCAGTGTTTCATATTGCCCACTTTTCACAAGCCTGCTGGTCGAGGCATCTTTCAAGAGGACTAAAGCTCTGAAAATTTAGCAGACAATCTGCAACATACACAGTGACACAACAATATCCTGGTTTCCTCCAGGACTTCTTATTACATTGATGACTCCCATTCAACCCTAACCCTGCCAGATGCAGCTTAGTACAGCAGGTGTTAAAGTCTGGTGCCCTTTGTTGCACTCAGCCTGGCAATCAAGAGCAACCAACCAAAAATGCCCATGTTGAGACAATGGGAGCTGGGAACAATGTCAGTGTTGGATCTTGTGATGGCTGGCAACCACAGACTCCCAGGCCGTTTGGTTTTCGGGGATAGTTTAGCTGTTGGATCTTGCTGCACTGGACGGGCAAGCCACTTTGACAAATGCTTATCTGGCAGGGTTTCTAGCTAAAACACCCTGGAGGGTAAGGATTCAGCCAGTTTCACTTATCTTCTCTTTAGGGAGGAGAAATTGGGCAGATCAGATTAACTGTGGAGCAAACCCCTCCAGGCAAACCATGCTTGAAATTGCCAAATAGTCAGTTCAAATGCCCCAGATTGGCAAGTTGCCAATTCTGTGACTGGACAGTAGCTTGCTACATACCCTGATACTGCTCAAGTTCCAGCAGATCTCCTTAATGTTGACACTGCGATCGAAGGTGACCCAGCCGTGTCGTTGGAAGTTCCTCTCCGGCTGTGGCTCAGCTAGAGCCACTCGCATGAAACCGTTGTACCTCTTGCACAACTAAAATGACCCAAAAAAAAAACGGTACAACTTGTTAACATAAATTCTTCTGGAATTTTTGACACAATTTTTCTGAATTTACTATACCACATGGTGAAGTATTGACACCCCATTTTGTCTCTAAACAAATTGTGCTCTCAGGAGCATCTCATTTCGATATCAGAAATGCAAGGTGCATCATAAAAGTAACGCAGGCGTTGGCACTGACCGAGATGATCTCGGCTTTGGTGATCATGGGCGCCACGTTCCTGATGAAGAGCGAGTAGGTTTTGTGCAGTGGGCGGGGCGCTGGTTGCTCCTCCTCTTCTTCCCCTTCCTTGTCGCCTTCCTTCAGCTCTCCGTCATCCTCCTCTGCCTCCTTTCGAGCCTTCTCTGCCTCCTTGTCCTCTTCAAGTTTGTCGCTAGGAAGGACGTCATCATCCATGCCTTGGGAGAGATATGCCATTCACACACACATACAATATTGTCATACTTGTGACTTAGAAACTGTTTTGTTCGAGAGGTACGACACTGAATTATGCACTGTGACATGAAGGTCAATGCAGAGATATTATTCCCCCCAAAAGGGGTGGAGCCTCACCCTGCCCTGGTGGGGTGGGTTCATTATCAGATTCCGACTCGCTGCCACTACTGCTGCTGCCGCTGCTGCTGCTGCCGCTGTCATTCTCATAATCGCTGTCGTGGTGTCGCTTGCGTTTCTTCCCACGTTTCTCCGAGCCACCCTGGTTAAGGGGGAAAAAGTTCACTTCCAGTGCAGGATACACTACAACTTGTTCAAATTCAGGAAATATAATTTTTGACATTTGTTGACGAGTACACCAATCTCCAGATGAAGTGTTGTATGTGCAAAGGAAATGTTCTTTGGTTGTGTATGTACACTGATACACAAGACTCTGTGACAATTGTGTGACATCGCAGGTGAGATAAATCAGATAGGTTTTATGACAAACGTATAGACAGAGGTTACAACTGAAGTCCAGAGTGTGATTAGGACAGAAATACCTTTGGTTTCTCATCTCCGTTAGTCTTTGCATCTTTCTCTTCATCCTCCTGTGTTTCAGCACCCTTTTCCTTCTTGGGGCTGACAATCTGGGGACGTAAGGCAAGGGAACGTATGGCTTGTAGGCTTTCAGATCAGACGGATATACAAATGACATAAACCATGGGATAAAAGCTGTTGTTCTGTCCACGTAATGAGCAACCACATCTACAGAGGTGCTTCTTCAGCGTCCGACATCAAGCCTACCTCTCCTGTCTCATCTGGTATCTTGTCCTCTGGTTCTTGCTTGACGTCCTCCTTGGCAGCTGAGGCACCTTTCTCCTCCTTCACCTCCTCCTTGATTCTACAAGAGCAAAAGCAAATAAGCAACTCAATTGGTAAGTACATGATTCAAGATCACATTTTAGTGGACACAAATCCTAAGCCGACACTGGTTGGACTCATCACTTCTCTGAGAAGCCTGCCTAAGTTGGCCACATCACCAGTTACCAAAGACCATACATATTAGAATGTGAAGTTTCATGTTTGACTGTACAAAAAAATATGGGAGCAAAGAGGCAAGGCACGCTACTGACTACCTCCTTGCCAATGAACAGGCTTTGACCAATCTCGGGGGGGGGGACAAGTTCAGTCATTGGTAAGAATTCCACAAACGGACATCACTAATTTTCCCATGCCGTAGTTTATGAGCCATCAAAAAGTGACAACATATCCCCAAAAGGTCTAATTTTGCAGTGAAAATGTTGCAGCATTCACCTAGCAACCACTTTTTGTCAGACCAGTCTCCTAGGGTACATGCACAGGGTGTCAAGTGACGTCCAGATATGGAACTCTTTCCCACTTGTTCGACACAGCTGGACATTCGACCCTCTAGAATTTCAGTGATATTTCTTCTTGTTACATTCCAGTAGGGCTGTGCCAAATCAGTTATCAAATATCCAATTACAATATTTTGCAATAATTTGTATTTTGTAATGTTTGAATATTCGACTGAAAAATTAAAGAATAAAAAGGAAAGGATTTGCTTTTTTAAATGTGCAAAGTTGCACGGTTGTGGCTTGTTTCAAGCAGATTCCAGACATTTGAAGGCAGTTGATATGCCCAACAGCCCAACATAGAATCCATCCAAAAATATGGAATTTTTAACAAAATTTTTAACAAAATAATGTGAATCATGAAACAAATCATACACGGAAATTAACTTGGTGCTTACAAACTATTACAAAGATGAACAAAGAAATGGACTGGGGCGGGATTTGAACCTGCGGCCTACGGAATACTGTACAGGTGCTCTACCAACTGTAGCTATCCAGCCCTAGGTTGATGGCTCTTAACATGTGTCAATATCATCTTTGTTTGCATCGTCTACTTGCATCACTTCTTCCCAGGCTGTATCGTGTTATTCAGGGGTGATTGAGAAATGATAAAAACAGCTGAAAACAGCTGACAAAGGCATAAAGAAGCTGAACTGTGAAGTCTCCTACACTTTTGAACACAGCCGGTGAGGAAAAAAAAGCTGAAATCCACAACAAAAAAAGCTGAAATCAGCTAAAAACTGATCAATCTCACCCCTGTTTATTGGGGCGTGATCCCTGGCTACATGGTGTTTCAGGTTTAATGGCTTCTGGCTAGCGCCCCTCAAACACAGAAATTGACAAATGACAAGAGCCACCAACATACATGTAGGGCTGGATAGCTTGGTTGTTAGAGCACCGGTACGGTATTACGAAGGCTGCAGGTTCAAATCCCGCTCCAGTCAATTTCTTTGTTCCTCTTTATAAAAAATATGAAATGTACCAAAATAGTATTCTTTGTAATCATGATGTACTGATGCAAACTTTGTTGAAATAAAATAAGATGTAACCTTCATGACAATACTTCAACTTGAAATTGAATGACAGGAAGTCCAAAGAGGAAGATGGCCGCGTCAGACGAAATTTTAAGTAGTCTCTCAGCGACCACAAATTGTGGTGTCAGAGTCTCTTTGTTATTAAACCAATAATCTTTGCTATATCCTGGCTGGCAATAGTCCTAAAAGTGAGAAGTTATTATGGTGATTATATGTACATTTGTGTGCATTATTGCAACTGATTTTGCATATGGTTTGTTCATCAACTCTCTGCTGGCCAGTATGACCGAATATTTGATCGAAATGAGAGTTAAATATTCAAATAGTCAATTATTCAAATTGTAGGGCTGAGTCAATTTGAATAATTCACTATTTGAATATTCAATCTTCAATTTGATCGAACATCCAAACATTTGGACGCACTGTCTGGCAGATTGTTGATGAACAAACTATATACAAAATCAGTCACAATAACACACAGAATTGTACCTTATGATCCATACAATAGCTTCTCACATCTAGAAGTGTCTCCAGCCACGATTTAGCAAGATGTAAGAGATGAACAAGACTTCTTGCCCTGTTGAAAATTTCTGTTCCTTTTAAATTGGTTATTGAATAATTTACTTTTTAAATCGCTGTAAGATTTCTGACACGTTTCATTTGAATCTGCTTGAAACAAGCCTCCAGTGAGCATTTTTCTCATTTAAAACAACAGGAAATGCTCCCTTTCTTTTCATGAATTTTGCATTCAACTATTCAAATTTGAAAAATAATTTTCACATATTTGACAATCGATCGAATATTTGGATATTCGGCACAGCCCTATCCAATTGACTCAGCCCTACATTCCAGGCCACTCACTCTTCTTTCTCCTTCTTGATCTCCAACTTCCCCCTTGGGCTGTGAGCCAAGCTTAGCGTCTCTGATGTCATCCGTCGCCGTGGTGACAGGAACTGCTGATCCAGTACCTTGAGATCGAGGGACGTGCCTCCTTCCATTTTGATGACAGCTGCCGGATGAAAATTTTAAAATTACAACTCGGTCATTATTCCGCAGCTGCGTGACCATTTTCTCATTCTGCATTGACAATCTCTTTATTCAGTTGCCTTAACATGTTCTCGGACGGTTTGGAATCACCAGAATTTCCAAGCAAAGTCTCAAAGACTGTCAGAGTGATGGCAAATCCTTGCTGGCATGAAGAGCTCGGTACTTGCGCGAGTAAGCTTTGGTTCTCTATATGTTCAAGGCCACTGACTTTGTCAGCCCAACCTGCGTCCAGTAACCGGCTGATGTCGTCGGTCCGGTCCGACTGCAGCCTCAACTTGTCCATCCAGCCTTCCTCGTACAGCTCCAAGAACACCAGCAGGCGTCGCCGGACAGCAGTCAGACCCTCTGCCTTCAGCTTGTCTGCCTCATCTGGGTAATACTTTGACCGGAACCTTGTCAGACAAGCAGGATAGGACAGGAGGGGAGAAGGAAGCAAGAAAACGGGGGATTAGAAAAATAAAACCTGGCTGCCAGTCAACGCAATCGAATCACACAATATGCTTAACAATAAGAACTCATCGTGTCTGGTTGTTGAGTGTTTTGAGTGTAATGATGCATTTTGGTGAATTGGGGGGGGATGGGACAGAAACAGTGGTATGATCAAGATTAAATTACTGAACAGCTGCATGTGTGATGGGAAGCAATACAGACCATGCCACTGTTTCGGCCAGACTGTTTCAGCAAATGCAATTGTGTCTGCTTGTCATTCAAAATGCCACGCTGAGCACACAACGTTTCATACATGTATGTGTTTTTGTTTCATCAGGAAAGTTTCTGTCCAGTCCTATGTCTGGTTCACAGAGTGAGTGGCATGGTCTACATCCATACAAAAGCTCTTATGGTTTCTTGGTCGTGTTGATACATAGCAGGTGGGAATCTGATGGGTCTTTTGGTAGCATGTTTTAAAGCACATGAATATCGCATTCTGGCTCTTTTTTTTGGCAAATGTCTTTCCTGGACCGATTTGATCAAAGCCGAAAGTTGCACCTGACTCAGACTTGGCATCTTTGCTCAAAAGCTTTACCAGTCGATGTTTGAAAGCACAAACTTGACATGCTGACTTGCAGCTATGATAGAGAAGATCTGCCGTGTTTGGCCAACTGCTATTTGCAGTATTTGCAGTGTCGGCCCTTTTGATTTGATCACGAGTCCAACTGAAACAGCCAAGTGAGCAACGCCATGGAATTCAGTGTTTGAGGAATGACGGAATGCGAATCGCTCAGACTTCACATGCATGCATCTTGGGCAACACTTCATATTTAAAAAAAGGGGGAGAGAATATTGTGACATAGGTCTGGAAGCAGGCTCATATGCATGTAATGTGCTTATCCAAATCTTACCACCACCACCATCACCCATGGGGTGTACCCTACCTGCCAACCACTCGGCCGTTCAAGCAACGCACGAGGACAACCGAACGTTTGAGGCAGGCCCGGAGATGCAAACCATATTTTTTATTCCGTTTTGGTCCCTCTCCGCAACGACAACCAGTTACACGTTCTTCCGATTAATCCAGCCCTTTTTTTAAAGGGGGATTCATGAATTTTTCTCATGTAAAGTTGGCCGTCCGCTCAATATTATTTCCCGTGAAGACTTGAGGGGGGGTTAACGCCGAACCTAGCACTAAATTTGTGACTAATCCACTCATTGGTGACCCTAGCCCTATCACACTGCATTTTTGCGCAGTGGCCCTACAAATTAAACAGATCGCGAGATGGTATTTCTTCCCCCGGAGCTTGTCTCTTGGCGAAGCTTTGCTGCGGAAAGACAGGTTTTAGTATCAGAAGTTAGAGAACAATTCTGGTGTGGAACTGTGTTTGTAAGTCAGCAGACCAAGATGCACGTACAACAAAAATCTACTTACATGTAGTCCTACAATGCATTTTCTCAGAAAGAGAATAATCATAGAGGCAAATATCCCACACCGGGCAAAACCAAAACTGCTCACTTTTTGGGGGTGAAAGTTTGAAAATTCACCCACATATTTTTTTATATTTGAGGGTACAGTTTCCACACCAGAGATAAAACAATAACAGACAATCAAATGATGAAGGGCATTTTTATTTCAAAACAAAAGGGAACAGTTTTCTTAAGCTCCAAAACAGGACTTTTCAATTTTCAAGGGGTAAACCCATTATCAGGTACATGCCAACGAAAAGGCTAGTGAAGGAACGTTTCTGGACAGGTTATTACCAATCATGCAGCTTCAGTACCAATTTATAACTCACAGACAAGTGAGAACTATATGAATGCAGTTTGTGTTCAAATGAGCTGCAACTGTTTCAAATTTAGTAGGGGTGTAAATTCTCCAGTCAGCAGTGTTTCGTCAAAGAGGCATCAGTTTGAAATCCGAAGTCAGTATACATGTATGTAACAACACATTAGTGGTTTTCTTTCAACAGATACAATTTAAAATTTGAAAGCTACTAGTCATGTTGTATGGCACTAACCAACTACTTAAAGAATAATATCTTGTATGAAATCAACAAATGACCAATCACGTAACTGATAACTTGAAATGAACCAATCACGTAACTGATAACTTGAAATGAACCAATCACGTAACTGATAACTTGAAATGAACCAATCACGTACCACTCTTCCTCCTTGTGGGCCAGGAAGAACTCGCTGAGCTGTGTGCGCTTGAACTCCACCTTGTATTCGTTGTACTTACGCACGGCTTCTGTGTCATCAATCATGTCATCTTGGGAGGCCAGAAAGTTCTTGAAGCTCATGAGGTGAGGGCCGTGGGGGGTTCCACGGCCATGGTCATGATCCATCCCACCCCTGCCATCACGGACAAGCAGAAATCAAACAGCTTATTTGCATTGGGTCTGTGATTACTGAATGTTAACCCCCTGGGCCCCCTTTTTGCTAAGGCCCCTCCCCAATCCTCCAAAATCCGCCAATTTGGGGGTGAAAAATTGGATTCTCCCTCAATCCTCCAAAAGTTCTTGAAAATGTTACTTGGATGTGTGCCTACTGCCTCAATCATTCAAAATCCTCCGGCAATTCCTGACATTAAGTCGAGGCAGTACGAATGGGGTTCGAGGGTAGTGCGGTTGATTCAAAATATCGGACTGAATTTATGTAGGACTGGGCAAGAATAACACAAGGTCTAACCCACGACCTTCACGCATGGCATCCTTCACAATCAGCCATGCACTTTTGCCATTCACCCTCAATCTTCCAAAATCCTCCAAAACTGCCCGAGGGATTTTGGATTGAGGAGGATTTGGGGTTTATCAACTGAGAAGTGCACAATGTCATTCCATACCAGCTGCAACGCCTGGTTCTTAGCTTACCTTGGTGCTTGGTTACCATGGTGAGGACCTTGCTGCATGTGTTGCATGCCACCTCCACCACCACCACCCCAGCCGTGGCTTTGCGGGTGGCCTCCATACCCCTGGTTTCCACCCCCGCCGTATGGCATGTTGTAATTACCGTAGCCACCTCCCGAATCCCTGAACATGAAAAAAGAATGGTGACACGCTAGTCGAGCCCGCCATGCCCAAACCGCACCCAGAGCTATTTTTTCACTGATCTCTCCTCACACGTCTGATGGGTGTGTTCAAGCGAAGCAACTGAACCCCTGCGCTGCCCTGTCCTCATCCATTCTTCCCCACTCACACCCAACCGAAGTCTATTTCCCAAACCTCGCCTTAAGCATTGGTGGGTACGCTGAAGCTGACCCATTTGGCGCCCCTGCCATGTGCTGCCCTGCTCTGGCCAAACCCTAAATTACTTTCTTACCAATCTCTTCTCATGCGTTTGGAGGGCGGACTCAAGTCCCTTGGAGGGGGGCTGTACCTGTCCCTCCGTCCACGATCCTGGTAGTCCCGTCGATTCCAGTCCCTCAAATCGCGCGTATCTCTCCGCCTACTGTGAGGGCAAATTTTGAAATTTTGGTGTCAAACATTGATTCACTCATCAAAAAAAATCTGTTAAACATTCTTGAAAATTAATAAGAGCGACAGTAAAGGTAGCCTTTCTGAATAACACAACATTACATGTATTCCTAAGTTATGCCTACAAAAAATGGCACCGGCATAATCTGTGAGAAATCCTGACCAACTTGTCGATCGTACCGATCATTCCAATCGTCCCTCCGCCGGGTATCTCTTTCTCTGCGATCGCTGTAATCACTCCGTTCCCGACGGAATTTATCCCTCCGCCGGCGATCATTCTCATCATCGCTATCCATGGTAGGTTTTTACTCTCCTGGTTAGGGCCCACTGCTCTGAAGGAAAATACTTAAAGCAGGAAATAAACACAACAACATGTAGCAGTAGCAGGTAAAAACACATTTTGAACATATGCATTATCTGTGGCCGTATGTCACGTGACAAAAATAGACGCAGCGTATTTGCGTAACAAACGTTTATGTTGCTAAAAACTATCATTTTGACTTACAGCAACACTTGCACTTTTGCGATAAATGTCGGAAATGGCGAGTGCCGCGCCAACGGGCGAACTGAGTGGCGGCATGGTGGTTAGCCTTGCCGATCACGATGGGCAAGACCCAGTGATCAAGGTCAGCCTGTCTATCGTATTTTACATTTTTGGGGCATGTTTGTGGTTGAAAACATTTTTTAAAAGAACTAACTAAGTTGTTAGCCCATCAAATCTGGATTTTAAAAGAATTACATGTACCCGAGCACTACACGAAACAGTCTGCCTGCTTCGCAAAAGTTTTGTAAGTGGACTCTTCCATTATTTAATATAGGTGTGAAGTTATTAAAAAGTGGCAGTGGTCGTCCCATATTTCATTAATTGGGCCTATTTTACTTCTTTTCATGTTTCTTCACCAAATTCACATTTTAATGAAAACTGATCCTTCCCTAAATTTCACACTCTGTGTTCTGAATTTCTACTTTAGATTTCTGGTTCTTCTTTTTGTTTGTTGGTATTGTTTGCAACTGTTGAGTGTTGTAGGCCTAGGCATATTTTTTATTTTTTTTTTGGCAATGGAAAACCAACTGCTTGGTTCTTTTGTAAAGGGTTTAATTTCTTTGATCATAGGTTAACATGCAGAAATAAGGCCCATTAGAATACTTGAATGTCCCTCACTCCCCATGGTTCAAAACAGCATTATTGATGAACAAAACATATAAATATTTTAGTGACAAAAAGACCTTATGGCTGTCCAGAAATTATGAGATCAAATTTCTTTATAAACACTTAGTAAAAATTAACAGGTTCCTTTGGGAGATTTACCATTGTCATGCTTTAATATCTTTCTCATTTTACTAACATTTTCAGTTTGGATGTCAATAAAATTGTTTCTTAAATTAAGATTATTTTTTTTCTTTCTTCTGTGAAAAAGACATCGGCTGGAAAATTTGCCACCTTGGAACCAGAGGCAATTACCAATTCTATCGTCTGTAATTGCCAAACTGAACAGAAATAAAAGTGACTGAATGTATTCTGGCATGTCTGAAATTTCATGAATCTGCCTACTTACATAAAATTCTTGGGGGAAATGAAGCAACATTTCTATGGGTACACAACTCAAATGGAATCACTGTTCTTGCCCCGTTAAATGTCATGCACAGCCTATGGCAAAAAAGGCTCTTTTTCTGTGGGGTTCGTGGGAGTGGGGTGGACGTCGGACCCCACAGTTCTGGGGGTATTTAACTGGCATGTGAATGGGCATGAAGAAAAAACCTGAAAACAATTTGTGGTAAAATTTATCATAGGGAGACTACTGCAAGAGCGCGAAGCCCTTACGGCAAGAAAATGAGGAAAAGGCAAGGTTTCTGCAATTAGCAACCTAGCAGATAGTTTATCCCATAAGTAGTGAACATACATGTGTACGTACGTGTAGGCCTAGGCCTACCAGTGCAATTTCAGCTCATAAAATCAAGCGGATGCCCCCGGATATCCCATAAAATTTTTTCGAAAGAAATCCCCATGTATCGGGACAGGGCCCAGTGTACGATGGAGGAGTATTCGTCGGACCCTGTTTACAGGTCTAACGCTAGGCCTAGCCTACTTTCAACATGTTCAATTTGACATATTATTAGTAGGGACCGCAACGGTCTACTGCGCACATCATCTGCGCACGTACAGTTTTGTGTACAAAAGTTTGGTTTCGCGTCTCCAAACCGGAACTCTCCGGTTTGAACCGGTTCTTCCACACAGCACCATTCTCAAATCGCTTCGTTTTTCACACACGGCAAGCTGACGACTTCCGTCAGCACCTCGTCGAAGTTTTGGCGAAGTTCGCCCGATTTTTCTTCGAAATACGGCCGTGAAAAGGAGGTTGGTTCTTCTACAAGCGATTTTGGAGCATTTCTGTCGTATATACAAGAAACTAGTGTCCATTTTTGAAATTTTCAGGTTATAAATACCCTTAATCATTTGGACTTGTATAAAAGACTGTGAGCGCATTTGACCGCCGAGCGAAATAAGTTAGCGTATCACGCCGAGTGACCGCCATGGGACCAACGCGTCGCACGGTCTGTCAACAATCGTGTGTGCGCGGTGGTGTAGCCGCGTTGTTTCGTACAGCGCGCAGCGCGGAGCTTTTTTCACGCACCTTTGCATTTTGTGTAACATCATTTTTGATGAAGATTTGTTTGGGGAAATGACTTTGAAACCAACATTTATCAGCTCTTACATCTATACATGAATATGTCGATGTTAATTTTTTTTTGGAATATGAAATGACTGTCGACATGCACACCATGGGTGAAATGATGAATGAACCTGGAATTTTATGAGACTTCCAATAAAGAAAGGCTGAATAGGAAGGACAAAAGACTTAACAATATTTATTTCAAAGTTTTTATTGTTAACTTTAATGTATTTAAAAAAATTACACCGAATCATTTAAGTTAAAATCATGTTTTTCATATCTGAGTGTTCTGTCCAAGTTTTTTTTTTTACTTTATATTTTGGATGAAAACTGAAATTTTGAAAAATTTCTTCGAAGTTTTTTAAATAAGTGGAGCTCTACATCTAAAAATCTTCGAGAGAAAGACGTGGTCATTTGTATGGTGGATGTTTGTCATATGAAATGCCCCAAACATTCTGGTTTGCTTTACTGTTGCTTGGTAAGTCATTTGAATGTTTAGTTTTGATTCTTTTCTATTTATGTTATAATTGCCTTTTCACAATCTTTATTTGTTTACATAATATGTTAACACTGTATGCTTAATTGATTAATATCCTTCAATTTTGTGATTTATTGAAAGAAGATTCCTTTAATAAAACAAACTATTCGGCAGATATTTGGAATTATGAAGTCTTCTTTTTCTGTCCGTTTTTAAACAGCCCATTTCCTTCAAAGTCACGGGCATCCCAACTCAGTTGTGGCGATCCAGGATTGGATGAAACGCCAAAACAGGGTGATGTTTAAATGACATACACAGTTACTGATGCAGAGTATAACAACTTTGTCTTAGGTTTAAGAGAAATGGTTTCAAAAAGTGCTGGGGATACCCTTACAACTTTTAAGAAGATTCAAGACGATATCACAGACATCAGCCATGGAAAAGACGATGTAGGTTCTAAAATACTGTGTGAGATTAAGAACACAATGAGTGATCGTGCTGCTACTGAATCTAAGTTCAATGCAATCCTCCAGTCTTATAGAGAGTCATGCCTTCCTAAAAATAACAGATAACTGGGATTCTTTAAGCAAGACTGCCAAGCAAAAGTTGATTGAAATGAACAATTTCTTCTGTGGACTTCACCTCCTAGTTTCAATGGCAGAAACAATTTCAGCATTGTGTAAACAATTTGTTTATTGATGCAGCAACTTCTTTAGCCGATGGGGAGTCAGTTCAAACAACCACACGTGATGACATGAATGTAACAATTCCATTGCTAGTCGGTAAAACTGTCAGCCACTACTTTGCTTCTGGGGATGGGGAGAGACAGATGTACACGGGTGAAGTCATTAGTCAGGTTCCTGGGTTTCCTCACTGGTTCAACATCACATAAGATGACGATGAAGCTGTGTACTCATACAAACTTGTTGAGGATTACAGAGATGGCAACTTGGAAATTGTTCCCTCCTAATCCACTCGTAACTACATAAAGAGAAAATAATGCATTTCAATGTGTTCAATATTAAATAGCATCTGAATCTGTTCTTATCACCATTGTTCCTGTATGTTGAAAAGGGTCTTCATTCACTCCTCATTTTCAATTTCTGATCGTAGGACATAATGGATGCCTATATCCTCGAAGTAGACCTACTTGTACATAAAGAAATTGTTCTTTCTAGGACTTCTGTAAACTTCATTCTTGCCTTAATGTTCTTAAGTGTCAGCAATAAGAAAACTAAGCTATATCAGAGAAAATCAGACAAACTGTATTATTAAAATCATGCAAGGAACTGGTTCACCTACCAGTAGTTAACTTCTTACAGTTTGTTAAACGGATGAAACCACAACTGGTGCTTAGAAAGCTGACTTACTTTCCAGCAACTTTGAAGAATTAACCGTGTTTTCCTTTCAAAAACAAGCCAGAAGTAAGAATGTGAGATGAAGTTAGGATTATAAAATAAATGTGATTGGATTTGAAACTAAACTCAAAATGAACCAAGATGCACGTGTATTGCATGTACATGTACATGCATATATAGTTTTAATATGACTTTATTGCTCGTTACATAATACAGGTCCCTTTTTATCTGTATTCATTGCATGGGATGTGTGAACAATTTCAATACATGCATACTGTTCATTTACATGTCATCCGTAGAGCAATGCATTACTTTTGTGTTACAGTTCATGGCCCTGAATACACATGTACATGTACGTGAAACAAAACTCATTCGTTTTAGAAAATGTGTTGAATCTCTTAATGTATGCTCTTGGCTACCCGAACTTTTGTCTGTATTAATACATACTTCAGGGCAACCAACTGCACTAAATTACTGTGTGGTAATAAATAGATGGTTCATTTGAACCAAACAGAAACGTTAAAGTATGTCAAACTTCAAAGATTCTAGAATTTGACTTGTTTCAGATTTTAGATTTAAGATTTTATTATCTTCCTAATGTTTTATCCTGTTGAGGGTTTAATGTGACAAGAAAAATGCAATATCATTGTGTACATACATGTACTGTTAAAAATGGTCCCTGATCTGAAGTTAAAATTTCTTAAACTGTGCTGTTGCTATCACCATGAAAATTTCAACTGAATTAATCGTTTCCATAGCAACTGGTTACTGCCAGTATTAGGCTTAAGCATACTTTTCAGTAATACTGTACATCTAAACATTGGAAAAAGAAAAGTATGGCTAACATACTTTTTTATTCCACCTAAACACTGGAAACAGAAAAATATGGCTAACATAAAGAAAATGGCAATTTTCTTGCCTTTTCATGTCTAAAGATATGGCAAATTAACTTATTTTATACAAAGTTTTTTGTCTGTTTCTATGGCAACCTTCTCCAAAAATCTACCTTTAGAATTGTTATGAATCCTTAAAATTGGAAAGAGATGTTAATCTATTGGAATATAGTGAAAACAGGATCCGTTTAGCATTTTCATATCCGAAGATATGGAAGCTTCAATTTGTTTACTACATTGTTTACTACACTATAAATTAGTAAACAAATGCTGTCGTAAATAACTCATTAATCGTAATCCCAATTTTAATCCAATTTCAAGTCAGGGTGATTCATCAGTTTTTCATTGATATTATGAAGTTTGAACTGTAAAATTGGGGCTCATTACAACCAATTGAGGAAAAACGTAAATAGCCGCGTTTCCATGACAACCCTATTTGTAAACAAAATTCCACACATAGATTTATGTGTACAACATACACTGTGCATACAATTTTGTTGATTCAAAAAAGAACGGCTGAAAATAAATGAGCAACAGAGATGTTTTCTGTGACTCAATTTGTTTATCATTTTGTTTACTGCTGTAAACACACAAAATGTGGCTCTACTTTAACCATGATCTCCATTAAGAAAAAGAACGAAAAATTCCCATTTTCAGAAAATTCAAATCGCCATATCTCAGCAACGCCTCGACCAAATACAGACATATTGGTATCAATGTGCTCAGAATTATCCCCTCTTTCAACACAACACAGTCATAAAGCTTATAGAGCAACTTCAAAAATCCCATTTCTGTCCCTATTATTAGGCTGTTAGTAGGGGGGCCTACATGTAGGCCTAAACTAGGCCCCTAAAAAGTAAGACTCTCAATGTGGCCCATAAGGAATGTGCTCCTCTTTCTGGAAATTACGGATGCAACCCTCTTTTACAACCGGTTTTGTCTTTTGATGTACAAAACACAACCATTCGGTACAACAATGGGGCGAAATTAAAGACCTCTTGGGGCGACATTGTAATTGTACTGCCATGCCGCTACAACTGAAAACGACACGACAAACATGACAAAGGACTTTGACGTCAGAGCATCGCGTATTTTCCAACTTATCTGACTGTCATTAACGTAAATACAAAAACAATAGAGCAAAAGTTCCACTGCCTGCACATGGTGAGCAATTGTGTCTCATCCACCTGTTTTCTGACTCAAAATCTAATCTAAAAATGACAAGATTAAGTTCACTTACGATGCATTCAACTCCACGCTGGTGGTTTTAAGTAAAATGGCGCTTAGTTTGAACCATGGCTTAAAGAGGGGAAGTCCCTCCTCCCTTAAATTTATAATGTCGATTGGCCTCAATTATTTTTGTTAAAAATATGAATAAATTATGACTTTTATTCTATAATATGCTGTTATATTTTTAAACTTAGGCCATTAATGTAAAACAGAAAGTTGGATTTCGCTCATTAATAGTTTAAATGCGAATTGTCCTTGAATGGTTACCTATTCAATATTATGGTATAGTCCACAACTGATTCTCGCATGCTCGAGCGCTCGCGCGCATATCGCATATAGTGAGTACATTCTTTGGTAGCAGCAGTGCTGATGAAGTAGGCGGCCCCTGGCTCAGGCCCGAATTTCAATGAATGGTAGTATAGGCCATTAAACTTGGCTTGGTACCATAATTTCAAAACGTCTGGATTCGCACTGTGCTTTTGTAACACATGCTAACGTCAGAGCTTTATTTTTATTCCCTTACAAGTTCATTATCTAGGCTAGTTCAAATCTAGGCTGGAATAATTAAGCTAAGATCATGCACGGGAGATGTACATGTACTGTATGTTATATCCCTCCATCATGTACACGGTGATGCATTCACCACCAAAACCACGGAGCTATTGAAATACATGCCGAAACTGATGTTCTGCATATCTGAGTAAAATTAGGATTTTAAAATTCTGGAATCCCTTTCCACTCAAGTTGCAAACTGTGCATCTATGATCATGATACTACTATAGGCCCAGCTGCAAAAGAAATTTCATTATGGACCTTCAAATTTAGTTAGTCCTCCAAGTACTACAACTAGTCCTAGCCTGGAGGACGGAAGGAAGACATGCACGCCCTAAAATGTTCATATTGACATTGTTGCTGTATACCATGGTTATATGATGTTTAAATCTTGTCTTAGAATAGTTTGAGTCTGTTAACAGATTCTTACTCCAAGCCCCGCAATCCAAAGAGAATAAAGATGGATGCCAAGAGGTTGTCTCGGTTCCCAGCTCTTCTCTTCTGTCATCCATCCATGGAGGACTTGGCGTCAGCCATCGCAGCAAAATGTTCCCGCGAGTCGCTTTCCTTGACTTGTTTCACCCCAAATCCGGGATCACAGTCGCAAACGCTTGACTCGGTTGGTGTCACTGACGTCTTGCCAAGTAAACAAAGTGTAGTTTCTGGTTACTGGTACTCATTTTTTATCATGCAAAATAATTTCACCTTGTTAAAAATGTTTGAAATTAAAGATTTCATACTAGTTTTCGATTTTTGTTTTGTTTTTCAGTTTATACTTTTGACAGGGGTGGCTGATTTAAATCACCAGAAATCACCCGTTTAATTGTAATTTAAATCAAATAATTTTTATTACACACTGATTAAAATCAACAAATGTACATGTAAATTTTATTTAAATAGGATAAACGTGCAATTCTGAAAAAAAAATTTCAACAGATTTTTTTTTCCAGGTTTGGCACATTTTGAATGGCAAATCCCATTCTGTGAGCTATTGATAAGAAGTACATGTGTGGGTTTCACATGTGTTGCACAAATTTTTTTTGCAAAATTTTTTTATTCCATTCAAGCCACTTGTTTTGATTAAAATCAGATTTTGGGATGCATTGCGTGAATTACATGTAGAGAATTTATTATCATGATTTAATTTCACTTCAATTGAAGTGTCAACTTCTAAGTTAACGTGACGAAGTATCAGTGTATTGACATCTACCGTTTATTTCTACAAATAAAAATATATACTTCATAATGGCATGTGAAGTAGGTACATGTATGTGAAGATGACGGCATGTTTTTTTCAATTCCTGGTCCAATAAGTTGAGTTTTTGGTTAACAGATTCCTACGAATCAAAACGGTACTTTACCCTTGGCACCTGTACTGATCTCAGAAATGTCTGCAGGAACATTTAAGTGTATACTTTGTGTTTTTCACCCAAGCTCAGATAAAATTGAAGGAGGTTAATTGCCAGGATGTGATTTTAATCAAATTACTTTTATGCCACCTCTTAATTTTAATTCAAAATGTTTTGGGGTTTAGGGGATCTGTATCAATGTGTATTTCATGCAAACCTGCTCAACCCTAACACTTTGTTCCCTTTTCTAGCACCCTCTTAGCGAGGAGAATCTGACACATGTGCAGATGCGTCTTCAGCCAGTAGAGTTTCAGAAAAATGGCATTCTCTGGGATAGCTTCAAAGATGGATGGCCCAACTTGTTTATCGACAATGTCAAGCAGTGTGCTGGAAGAGATGGTAATTTAAATCATTGTTCAGGTTACAATCTCAGAGGACATGGAGAAGCTGTTCTCACGGTAGTGCAAAGTACAGAATTGTGCTTAGAGCAAAAACCAGATTTGCTACGCAGGAACTGGTTAACCACCTAAGACACTATGAGATGGCTATTGCTTATCACTGGTTCCCAGCTGATTTTCACTTTATGCACATTTCGGTGAGCTGTACACGTACTGTTATCTTAGCTGTGTGAACAACCCACCAAAGTTCATTTACTTTCATTTTTTGGGGAGCTGTTTCTGAGGAATGTTCCCCTCAAAAACATCAATTCTGCTCTTAAACTCAGATAAACAATGTTCAACCAAGATTCTTCATTAAAGTCTTTTTTCCACTGTATTCTTTCCAGTGATCTTTCTCGGTAGTTTCCACTCGCCAGAGGTGGTGTTTGAGCAACTGTCTCTCCTCTACACCATGCCAAGGTACATGTATAGTTGACAGTTGACTGTTAGACACAGCTTTGCCTTCTTACACCCCTCATTTCTTAATCAGCTGATCTCAGCAGGAATCCAATCCCTTTCTCTGATTGCTGCAGGTATCTTGTTAGATCTTTCAAGTTCATCCTTCCGTATTTCCCCACTGGAACCATGGAGAGGGTGGATACGGAAGGCCAAGTCGCAACAGCTAAGGTAGTCACCTCAAGGCAATATACCTGACAACAGCTAAGGTAGTCACCTCAAGGCAATATACCTGACAACAGCTAAGGTAGTCACCTCAAGGCAATATACCTGACAACAACTAAGGTAGCACCTCAAGGCAATATACCTGACAACAGCTAAGGTAGCACCTCAAGGCAATATACCTAACAACAGCTAAGGTAGCACCTCAAGGCAATATACCTGACAACAGCTAAGGTAGCACCTCAAGGCAATACAGCTAAGGTAGCACCTCAAGGCAATATACCTGACTAGCCCTCTCCACCAAGACAGTATTGCAACAAAGGGAAGGCCAAGTTGTCAAAACTCTTTTTTCATTTTTGCCTGTGTTGGTAGGTTCTTGCCATGATGTTGTCGTCTATTCCCAGCACCGCCCATGGTCCTGCCCAAATTGTAATCTTCGACATCCATGCCTTGCAGGAACGCTTCTACTTCTCCGACACTATCATACCAAGGTAGCCCATGCTCCCTTGTCTCATTCTGAGTTCAGACAGAGGCTAAATGAACTGCACTGTTAATGCCGTATCAAATTGTCACAACTTGTAACCTCAGCCTTTTGGCTTGTAGGGAGAAAGAGATGTTATTGCATTATGTATTACATTATGCATCACATCTTCATTTTTCATCTGTTGTCAGGCTAGAATCTGCCATTCCGTTGCTGCACCGTGAGATGCTGAAACTCCCACATGATGTCAAGTTCAATCTCGCTATTGCCTTCCCTGATGAGGGGGCCCACAAACGCTTCCACGGCATGTTTGAGGACTTTCCACTTATCACCTGCATCAAAGTGCGCAACGGTGACAAACGGGTTGTCACCATCAAAGAAGGTATCAAACCTGTGCTGGCATCGGTATTCGGTACTCATTGGCTCATGCGTGCTCGTCAGAGGGTGCTCTCTTGCCTCACTACAATTGCAATTGAGTCACGGATGCACTTTCACCTCACATTTTACCATCATTGCACGTAAACATGCTTTCAGTGGTCTGGGGTTCACATTCCACTCAACACATTTGATATTCTTAGCTCATCCTGCCTGTATGTTTGGTATGCAGGTGAAGCAAAGGACCAGCATATAATCATCATTGATGACTTGGTGCAGAGTGGAGGAACACTCATGAACTGTGCCAGGGTGAGGGAGTATTTCTCTTTCAGCGAATACGGCCGTTTCACAATAGTGCGCCACAAAGAGTTTGCCACGCGTTGGCCAATCGCAATGCGCGAAATTTGTCGACCCTGTGCGTGTTTGGAAAGGGTCGACAAATTTCGCGCGTTATGATTGGTCAACACGTTGCAAACTGTTGGTGGCGCACTATTGTGAATTATTGAAGCCAGACTTTGAATCCAACCTCAGGCCATATTGTTTTTCACAGTATTCACACTATGGCTTAGGACAAGATGACTTTTGATGGACTTGCGAGTCTTGTAATTGACTCAAATATACAGTAAACTCTGACTAAGTCGGCATCGCGTAACTCGTCATATCATCTTAAGTCAGCCTTTTGGTAAAATCCCGATCGTCTGTAATGCATTTGCATGGAAAGTTTCATTTCTAAGTCGGCATTTATAAGTCGTCATTTCGTATAAGTTGGCATGTTTTTCTTGGTCCCTTTTCCACAAAACCACAAAAATTCCTTTGTGTAAGTCGGCATTTAAAAGAATCACGCTTCGGTATCAGTTTCCTTCGCCATGGTTGCCAAGAAGTGTCAAGTGACAAGTCCAACACTGCTTGACTGATGTCTGTTTATTAGCAGCACAGGCCGTGGTTGATAATCGGCCAGCACGAGTACATCAATACCAGTAACCCCTCTAGTGCTAGATGCATGCACTCTGTCCATTTTGGGGGTCACTTTATGGAACGAACTTAACCAATGTGTGTGCGGATGAGTTTATGTCTTCTGTACCGTAACTGTATCACGTACGTACTGCACTGTCGAGTCGTGATGTGATATGCCGTCCTTGCTTCGTCCTTAGGGGCACATGGTCAATTATAGAATTTGCAGCCTGTGAGGATAATAATCAAGAACGAATTTGCTGGGATTGACCATGGAGGTACATTAGAAATAAACCAGGGTAAATCAAAGCCATTGAATTAGTGCAAGGAATCATAATGTACATAGGCAATACATGTGTACGTGTAAGTCGGCAAAATGACGCCTTACAGCACAAGTCGGCGTTCGCGTAAGTCATCATAATTTCTTGAGTCCCGAGAGTGCCAACTTAGCCGGAGTTTACTGTATTACCATACTCAACCAAGCAGCATGTACATGAATATAAAGGATGAACTTTGCTTGAAGATGACAAGTGTTATACACTGATCTAACATTAAATTCATAAATGTCAGATTAGTTTTCATTCCTACCATCCAACTGCCGTCTTAAGAATATTTACGGTAGTCAGCGTTTTAAGAGTTTTTTCCTTGTGCAGGTTGTGTGTATAATTGGTCTTGTCTTTATGCGTGTATTTTTGTTTACATTTTAAAATTAGTACAGCTTTAGTAGTATTTGTTTTAACATTATTTGTATTTATGTTTATTTTCCTTCAGAGAGCTGGAAGAACAAGTCAATTACCGATGTCAATGTTTTGTAGCTTTTCATTGGTTGAACAAATTAAAATATTGTATTCTGTTCTAATGCAGATATTTCGTTTTTCCCCAGGCTTTATTAGAGAAAGGTGCAGCCTCTGTCAGTGCATTTGTCACCCATGCCGTTTTTCCTCAAAACTCGTGGAGGGCCTTCACCACAGCAGAGGCAGCAGCTAGCAGCGTCAAATTTGAACATTTCTGGATCACAGACTCGATACCGCACGCCCGTACCATCGCCGAGCACGCTCCGTTCAAGCTTTTGTCCCTATGCGATGTCATATCGGAGACGCTCCTGGGATATGACCTGGTACAGCATATCTGATTGAAGGATGTTGGGGGTCAGAATGGTACAAGCGTTGTGATTGGATGAAATGAATGGTACAGCCCTCGTGATTGTATTTTAAGTTCATCCACAGTTACGTATCCTTTCATACAGTGTGTTAGTAGCAGTTGTTATGTCCACTACTCCAATCAGCAACATGAAATGTTTTGAATTTGCAACATCTTATTTGGTTACAAGTCAAGCCAGACTTGACAATTTCAGTGTAATTCATCAGTGCAAATACGTTTATATGTAAGCTGAATGAAGCTTTAATCCTTTGTTAATAATCAAACAGCTTAGCAGTACTGAAATAAAATGCACTGTTAAAATGGTCACAGGATCATGTTGGCTTGTCACATTATGGTTGATTTTTATAAAGTTTATTTAAACTTTTAAGCTTAACTCCTGGCTCTAAGTTTATCTTCAAGAAAACCAGCTCTGTTGTATTCAGAGGAAAGGTTCCAGTCTTGTTAGTTGACGCCATCACAATATCAGTGACTAGTAAAAACAGCGTGAACAGTGACAAAGGAATGCATTAGTTCCAGCTCTTGCGCTGGTCGTAAGGGATCTTGACAAGACTGAAAATTTCACTTGAGAAGTGAAAATGTTGGTATGATGAATACCAACAGAATCATCTTAAAAAGCATATTGTAAAGTGGCGCATTGTCTCTATCAAAGTCGGAGCACTGAGCCCCAGTTGGAAGTTGTTATTGGCACAGTTATATAGAACCAAATCATGTTAAAACGTCTTGTGTTGGCTATTTTGATAGATTTTGGATGGAAAGGGCTACTGTGTGGCCGGATGTTGTTTTCTTTGTGCAACAAGTGGTACTATATTCTAGATTCACAATTTGCTATATTCAGGTTTTATAAGAATAGCTTAAATAAGCTGATTTTAAACAATTAAATTATTGGACAAACTTGATCAATGTTGCTTGTTCAGATAGGACCGGTATGTAGTGTACGTTGAAGTTACTGGTAAAATAGCAGCATGCATGTACATGTACACAGCAAGGCATCAAAGGAATAACGTACATATAGTGGCTAAGACCCCGACATTGCAGCAAACTGGAAGCACCAGAAACTATTCATTTCCACAAATTTCAGAAAAAGTACACATGTGTTACTTTGTGATTTCAAATGTACAGTTCCATTAAATTTTTTTAAAAAGCAGTGTCTTCTTGAAAAACAGAAAAAGATCCATCAGTACTTCCACATGACTCTAAATTCTCAAGAAAACTGAGAAAATAATTTGTGAACTCGCAATCTCCTACTCCAGGAGCATTAAAAATGGGCAATTACAATGTGTCTTTGTGCAAAAGCAAGTACACTGTAGTCTTGATGAAACCTGACAGATTGATAGCTCAGTATGAAAAAAACATTAATCCTAACCACACCAAAGCTACAATGATGCTGCGAAATTTCAAGAGTCACTTGGTTAGAGTCGAATTCATAACTGAGTGCCCATGGAGTTGAGCAATGCCTATTCCCAGTCTAAACAGTTTTACAGATGGCATACTGTCTGTACTTTGAGACAATGAATCTGGATATAAGGATATTCCTTTAAGTCAAATGGGACTTCCCAACTACGCCGAACGGGTGTACATTTTTGTTTGTAGAGTGAAGGGAGCATTTTTTTAAGTTGATGCTTGGATTTTTTTAAGCATTGGAGGACAGAAAAAAAATCATTTCCTATGGTCTCAAAAAAGCAAATAAGGGCCTTCAAGTTGGAGGGAAGAATACAAACTATACACTTTCCACAAGGAAAAAAAATTTGTGGTTGGTTGGCAGATCCGAGATTTTTTTTCCAGTTCTGAATCGGGAAGATTGGTAAATCCGAGCACCAACTTAAAGAAACTCTCGCCTGACAAAGTTAAAAATGAGGAAATCTGGTGATCTGAAGAAAAGTTCGGTTGACTGCGTAAAGCAGCACATCTTTTAAAAAGTATGTCACATGCTTGAAAGTTAATTTGAATAAATATTGGTACCCTGGGAAATTTGGAGTGGTTAAATATGTTGTTCTTATTTTTTAACATGTTACATAACTTGGCAAATAGCATTTCAGACATGAGGGGGATTTTCTGAGGTTTAGCACATCTTACGGAACTGTACCATAAATTATTTTCCCAGCCTTGGCTCTGAAGCACGTTTTGAAAGTATCCACTTGAAGTTCTGACTGAACGGCTAGTTTCACGCTGAGTGGCTTAACTCTCTACGGTAAGTTGTCAAAGAGTTGCACTGTAAAATAAGCCACATACTTCTAACTCATCCAGCATCTATCTCGCCTGTCTTGATCAGGCTGGCACGGCCACATCAAATACAGTTTGCAGCAATCTCAAAAAAAAAACTGAAGTGATGTTGGTTTCTCTGGCAACAGGCAACCCTATTCACGGGGCCGAGGGCTTTCGTCTCTCCGTTGCTCTGATGATGCACTGTCACCTGTCCTGCTTGCACGCCGCCCTCTGACGCCAGCGCACCACATGCAAGCTGTGGTCAGACATGCTGGTTGCAAACACCAGCCCCACCTCCGCTTCCAGCCCCAGGCCGTCCAGCCAGCGCACTGCCCCAGCCACAAAGTTGGAGCCCCTCTTGGATCGCCGATAAGCTGGGAGGCGCCAAGATGACACAGCCTCGTGGGTTTGGGTGTTGAGGAGCCGTAGGTACTGATGGTCCAGTAGAAGGGTGAAAGATGTGCCAAGACCCAGCAAAATAAGGTTGCTGGAGTCGGTGTAGGGGATCAGCCTGGAAGTTGAAGGAGAGCAAAGTGGCAAAAAGGAATTCCAAATTGGTTTTTTGTCCAAACTTCACAGATTCCTCAAAATTCACCAGGAGCTTTGGGAGGATTTTGCAGGACTGAGGGTGGTGAAGCCAAGCCATTATTCCTTGTAATGGGGCTTCATGCCTTTTGACAAATTGAAGGGACCATAGAATTATTTTACTAAAACCCTTGAAATGGCACATTTGTGATTCAATTAACCTAATTTTTAGTTTTTGTTTTGCCATCATCTTCTGCATTTTGGAGCCTTTTCGGTTATATTCAGGAGTAAAACCTTGTCATCATCTCTGGCACTGAACTTCAATGTCACATTGATTTGTGATTAAAAAACTGACAGGAAGTTTTCATAGTTTGCTATCGTCAATTCTTATTTTTCTTTGGCAATTTACTGTTGTGTAAGTATAAGGTGATAAGCCACCAAGCAACATTGAGAAATGTTTTCAAAGAGTAAATTTGTGAATCAAAATTTGAACAAGCAACAGTGCCCTCATCACTTGTCAAGAGCTCAGACAATTTTTTCTGTTTAGAAAAATGAACTTAACTCCAAAAGGATTCCAAACAGCTTTCATGCAGTGGCAGAAGGTACAAAGATGCATTAACAGCAAGTCCAAATATATTCAATGCATGACCCTTTAATTACAAAGAATGTGCCACCAGATGCTTTCCTATACACAAGGGCTAATCCAGAATGACAACATTTTTCGTGCAGGGGGGGCTCAAACATCATGAAATTCTACTTTGCTCCTCCGGGCCAAAGAGTCGGTTGAGAGATCAACAACTCACTTTTTTAATTCAAAATTCTGGAATCTCCAGACTATGATGCCGATGTCGGAGGCACAGGCAATGTGGGTGCCATCCAACTGCAGGCGGGGCAGAAACGTCTGAGAGTGGAGAGTGGTGTTGCTGGGCGAGGTGAGAGTCTTGACGCACTGCGACTCAGCACTGTGCTTAAGACTCCAAACCTGCGGAAAAACACGTCAGCATTGCTGAGTTTTATGTTAATATGTTACAAAGGAAATGTTTTGTGCTGATGTGCTTGTCTGTGTTTTGTATGAAAATGACATGCTCTTTCTTTATACCTAAAGTGCAACTTGTCTCTATTTTCATGGATTTTCTGTTTCTCAGCGATTCAAGTGAAAAAACATTTCCAACAAAGTCGAATACTGATGGAATGCAAGCTCCACTAAATGCAACGGATGGAAACCAGAAATTGTGTACTGGAAGAAAATCAGCCTTGGCACTGCGCAGGTACTTAGTATTTTAAATCCAACTATACACAACAGCTTTTAACCACTCCTGGTTTTAACCGCATTTAGGACTACGAAGGGTAAGGCTGGCTGAAAAGTTAGCTGTCTGGTACCCAAGCACCTTTTGTTGCATACCTTTATTTCATTCTTGTCCATGGTCAGTAGTACTGGCTCACCAGAAGAGAATGTGTCAGATTCTATGCAGGCCTCACGTAAAATCACCTTATGAAAAAACATTCAAGGTCCGTAATCAATGTCATTGGTTTTTTATACCACAGGGGACAGATACAAAAATCAGGCTGCTTACATTTCAAGTGTCACCTTTAAATGAAATAGTGTCAACTTTTCAAAATAACAGCAAGATATCATACTTGAGTGACCCAGTCATTGTGTCCATGCAAAGTGTTGAGGAGAGCTCCGTCACTCAGACACCACAACTTGACTGTGGCATCGGCCGAACCACTGACCAACAGATCCAACTGGTCGCTGTAGTCAACGCTGAAAACTGCATCGGGAGAAGAAAGGATAAGGAGGTGAAGATGATGCTTCGGCTATGCGTACCTAATGGTATTTAAAATGTCATATCATATGTCGCAGCAGTCAACAACTGTTTTGTCATATCTCCGTCTTGATGTTTTTCATTATCCTGCACACTGCAGGGTTGCATGCATGCGTGCATGTGATATCATACAATGCTGGCTGATGTGATGTCTAGCAGTGAGGGTGATAAACAGTTATGTCATCCTGTCATGTGATCGTTCTGAGCCAATGAGAAACAGTATTTAAGACAGAGGTATGACAATGGCAAGTACAACCTTTCTACTATGCTGTTAAAACACACAGTCGGATTTTTCTATGGAAAAGCTGTGGCTTAATAGTATGTTTGTTTTTGTTTTCTGTTGCAGTGTATAAATGTACATACCTGCGCCACAATGGCCAGAGAACCGCTGAAGCCTGGTTCCCTCCTCCCAGTCCCAGCATGCAATGGTGTTGTCAAAGGACGCCGTGATGAGTTTATTATCGTCAAACTTGATGTCGGCGCAGGTGTGTGTCTGGAGCACCTTGAGGCACTGGCCCGTGGTAACTTCCCACAGTCGGACGGTAAGATCATCCGAACCTGCAGATGAAAAGAAAGGGGAAATTTGACTAATATTACACAATCCATGAGGTTTGAATTGGACGTGTTATCTGCATTTTTAATCTGCTGTATTTACTCTTTTGAGATTTCGATTTGTGGACTTGAATGAGAAGCGTTAGATACCTGAAGCCAGTTTACCATCCCGATAATGGAGGGCATAAACCCTGGCACTGTGGCCCTGCAAGGTCAAACTGTCAAATGCACACCCTTCCTTCAGCTGCCTGAGGCGTAATGCAAAGTCCCTGTATGCAGCTTTCCAGTCCACCCCGTTCTGGTCAAAGTATCGCTCCTGTTCGGCGGGGTTCAGTCCCAGCCGGCAGCAGGCATTCTGCCAGGCCGCGGCGCAGCTGTTCACCATCTTGTTCCAGTGCCGGTTGACCAGGCAGCAGCGACAGAGTGTCTCGGCGTCCAGCCAGGCCAGGAGGTAGTTGCCCAGCTCAACCGGGAGCAGGTGAAGGAAGTCCCGCTTGACCAGTCCCTCCAGCTTGGTGGAGAGGTGACCAAGCTGCTTTGCCCCGCAGGAAGAGATCAGACGGTCCAAGGTGGCACATCGCTGCTCATCATCCAACTCATCCTTAAATGTCTTAACCAGCTGGTCTTGCCAAACGTTAAACTTGTCCAAGTCCATTGTTGCTGTATTGTCTCTACTCGGAACACAGAAATCTACAGCTTACGTCCAGTTGTTGCACGTCTTGTAGTTTTGGTTCAAAGATTTCCATTCTCCTGGCATATGCAAACAACAACAAATTAGCCTAGTTTTCAACCATGTCCATCAAGCCCACTAAATCAGGCAATTCAGAAAAACGTGGACCTGACTAACCGTGGGAGGCTTTCTTGTCATTTGAATTTTAGTTTGACATTGTAATTTTTAAATTATCACATTTATTCATGTAGTTCCATTTATGCTTCATCATATTTATGTCCAACTATAAAAGCGACAACTGTAAATAACCTACATGTATACTGGACATACATTGTAACTGAAGGCTTAACACCTGTCATGTCTGTCACTCTATACATGTACATGTAGTCACCAGGTCCCTAAGTTCAGCAGCAACTTGGACGTACGGTTGGTTTTTACAGTAAATGGGAAAAATAAGGACCTAGTGACCAAGTATATAAGAAGGGACATTAGTTAGGCTCATCGCCTATGCACAGAGAAAAGGAACTTCAATACACAATACCCACGGCATAAGTGTATGACATAAAATCTTTGCAATTCCTAAGTTTGGGGGCACTCCATGACAACCAACAGCCAGAACATGGTCAAGATATAGCTGGGGTAACCCGGGGAAGCCCTAGGCTAGCAAAGCATGGGTAGATGCAGCTGAGTCTGAGCTGACAGCTGAGTTCAGATTGGTAAAGTATTTCCTTGCCCTATGCATAGTCTGATGGAGACATCTTTGATCCTAGGCCCAATCATTATCCTTCTTTCAAATTACATCCTACAACAAGTCTTACTAGCCCCATACTACTCGGGGCCAGTCTACTGGACTACCTCAAAGCAGGTACATGTAATCTAGTATTTGAGTACAAGGCTGTGTAGACCATGTACATGTAGACTGGCCTTTGCTACTGCTGGAACCTAATAAGCCCCTCTGTGTGTCTTTTAGCCATTTTACTGTACACATGGTGGTAACGGGTTCTGTTTTGAATCCCTGACAAATGATTTTGTTAACTCAGAACACATTTTCTAATTTCCAAGAATGATAAATTTATGCAAATTACCTGCCAAACAAATAGTAGTTGTTTGAAATCAATTCTGGTGATATTTCTATGTCAACTAACAAAGGTCAGATGTAACAGGGACACAAAATGTCACACTTTTGGACCCCTAATTTCTGGAATTACCTATTTATGATGAGCCGTGTCATGAAGCACATACTCTACATGTATAGCTCTTGAAAATTTTATAAAAGTGGTTTTTTGGACCAGGATTTTTGGATTTGAAAATGTTATAGATGTAACAATGGTTTTTAGACCATGAGACTGACCAGTTTTGGAAAAATCTGAGTTTTTAATGACGAATCTCTTGTTTTCCATCCAATGTGGCCGTGCCGTACACTTTATTTATTTACAGATCTGTTCATCCAACAGCACATTTAGTGCCAATTACAGGATGAAATGACAATTACGAAGACCAAAAAGAAATATTCAGTTTTAGAGGTGGGACGAAAACCCCAGAAAAAGATTCCAGGGAAAACATGAGGAATCAGGTAGGGACCGAAAACCCAATCCACATGATGTACACGTAGGGGGGATTCAAACCCAGGTTGCAGCGGTGGAAGGCCGAGGAAAGAGTGACTGCACCAACCTGACTCCCCTTGTGTGCAGCACACTGCTCATGCAGAGGGCCAATGGATGAGCAAGCTCCACATCTCAGTTCAACCATTCCCTGAGGCGGTTCAACCATTTTCGGGGGTGGGGGGATGGAATTTTATTTTACCTTTCCCAGCCACACAGCACAGCGCTTGTAGCACTTCCTGCCAGTATCAATCCAGTTATTCAGCAAGGGTGGTCGTACGATGAGAACGAGATTCAATCCTCGCTCTCCGAAAAATGGTCAAACCAACTTAGCTTGGTCAGCTGCATCTGCATGAGCAGTCTGATGCACACAAAGTGTAAAGTACAGAGCGATCGTCGTGGGATGGAAAACAAGAGATGGGTCACTAAAACTCTGATTTTTCCAAAACTGGTCAGTCTCATGGTCTAAAAACCATTGTTACATCTATAACTTTTCAACAACTACACCTTTATGTATCTATAAAAGACAATGGCTCTGATGGGAAAATTTGATTTAATAAATGGTATGTGCATCACCAGTAATTTACGTCAGAGACTGGGCCTAGCATTATGACCACGACGACCCTTAGTACAGTAAAATAGCCAAAAAAGGTTCACAGAGGTAGATTTTGGTTTCAAGAAGAGGGCCTCCCTAGTACCTGATATTGTTTGAGGCTGAGCAAGGCACTGCTCAGTAAACATTTTTACTGTTGTGCAAATTTATTGTACTCTGGAGTCCTGAGTTTATTATCCTAATGGATATCATTTAAAGGCAAATCAACTCCAGACATGAAATGGAGTCGGCTGCCATGTTCGTATAAGATTCAAGATTGCACTAAATAACAGGGACACATACCGTACACATATGTAATGTCTTACCAGTCATGTGCTACTTTTCATACTAACATGACTAATGTTTGTTTGTTTATTTGTTTTCTTTGACAAATCCCAAACAGATTACAAATGATCATACACAAACAACTGAATTAACTCAAACAAAATAAAAAGAACTACATATACCAAATCCAGGGCACTACCAAGGATAGCACAAAAAAGCTAAAAATAGCTTATTTCCATTGTGATCCTCCAAGAGAAGTAAAAAAAAAATGGATATGGCATATAAATAAGTAAACAAAAAACAATTTTCAAAACTCACGGTAATTAAAGTACTCTTAAGGACAATGTATATCAAAACTAAAATTATTTTGAATTAAAAAAGCTACAATTCTCATTGCACATGAAATTTTGATACAATAAAATACAGTACACAAGACAGGACAAAAAGAAATAACCATACAAAAGACATTGATAACGGCGAACAACCACGTCAGCCAACGACAAAGAGAGTATTCTCCTGCAGTTGCAGTTCATCAAACTGATACATTTTGACAGCCTTCTTGATGCAATGGTCATGAAGGTAGGTTGGTATTGCCAACATAACACGGAAGTTTATTCCATAGTTTTGCTCCGGTAACTTGGAATGAGTGTTGACTGTAATGTTGATGATGAGGTACAACAAGAGACCAGTAATTTGAGCAAGTGTTGGAAAAGTAAGTCGTAAGTGTCAACTGAAAAAAATCTGATAGGTTAGCTGGCATGGCGAGTCATGCTATTTAGCGTCAACAAAGCAGCAACAAGTTAGTCAAGCATATTTATGCTAAGTTTTCTGTATAAAATGTTAATTAGGATCCTACATGTACATATCAAATTCAATGTATTATATCCATCTGAAATCATTTTTGAGTGTTGAAATTTGAGTGACAAAGTCGGGCCTGTTTGTGCAGTCCGACCAGCCGCCATCTTGTTTTCGCACAGATGGCAGAGGAAAGAAAGATGGCAGCCCCCATACATGTACATCACGAACAAATTTTGTTTTCCTGCGAGAAACTGGAAGCAAATTTGGTGTTTCTCTTATACAGTGGGAAGTGTTAGAGTCTCGAAAAAATAACAAACCCATTTTAAATCTGTAGAGGGTATTTTCAAGTTGTTGACGCTTTGTGATGCTGTGTGTTGATGCTTGTTGACGCTAACTAGCATAACTGGGCATGGTTGGAGCCATAGCAATCATGATACGAAATATATCGCACAACTTCAGTTGATCACATCTGATCTGTATAGGAAGCTAACCAACTTGTTTGTAATGATCCACCTCTACTCTAGGCAGCTAGAGTCAGGGTGACAGTAGGTGAGTCCTAGGCTAAAGATTAAGAACAAATCTTATCAATTTGTTTTGGGAAATTGGGATGTCTGTAATTTAGCTTTGGTCTGTTTAGTCAAACTATCATACCAGAATGATGAGCAGTACTAATTCACCTCCAGAGGTGGGGTCCGGCATCCGCTCCTCTCCCACACAAGCGGAGCGGACGTTGGACCCCGTTCTGGGGGTTGTATTATTAATCATAGTGACACTGAACCAGTGTTTTTAACGGGGTAGTCAAAGTATTTTACCATGTTTACCATGTACAAAAAATTCAGTCTGCAGTTGTTAACTTTACTTATCACTTTGGTATGGCAGTCATCGTTTTGCCACTAAGTGACTGGTCAATCTCAGCACCAAGATACATGCAGGCCTACTTGACTGTCAGTGTCGTGACTTTGAGCTCAGATTTTATAATGTTCAACCACATCAACATGGTCGACAGGTATGACAGTAGTACAGGACAATGTTTGTCATGTCTGTAAAATATCATTTCGCACTCCTGGCATCATGCGTCATTGCTTGGCATGTTCGTGTGGTGCACAGTTAATTGTGATGGTCAGGTGATGGTGTGCACTGTCACCAGTGGCAGTACAGGGGGCTGGTCACTAGCCTGGTAGGCCTCGTAGTATTTCAAGTTCAACATGTTCGATGCATTTGAAAATGTTGAAAAGCTTGCTTCTTTTGACGAGAAGTCCTTTTGGTTGGCATTAATGTCTGAATTTTTGCATAGACACAACTAGCAGTAACTTACTAGGCCCTATCAGTAGTAGTGGGCCTTAAATTAAGCTAAGTAATACTTACAATAATGGGCTTGTCCCACTTACATGTACAGGATTCCGTGTTCGTTCCACTGCTCTGCACGTACATAGGTTGGCTGCGCCTACCTGTAATGCAGGCAGGCTGGACATCGAAAGCAGGCTTCCGCAAGAACAAAGTTCAATAATTTAGATGGGTTGCCAGCTCGTCGTTATGTACTTCATTAAGGCTTGTCGTCTAGGTAGAAGGTGTGTATATTGCCTCGATTTCCATCGACAACTGAGGGCGCTACTTCGTTTTGTTAGAACAAACTGAGCCATGCAACATGCCTTGGTCGTGTGTGTAATGCGGTGAAAAGTTAACTGGGCCCATGTGGCATCACAGCAATGTCCCGTAGGTCCGTACGTTTTAGTTGAAACTCTTGTTAAAATCCTTCCGTGATTATGTGTCTTAATAACCACAACACTATCCTTGCATCACCCGTAACTTTAATGCTAGGCTTTAGTATTGTACTGTGAGCTCTGTGCATTGTCCTTTGTCAGTTTGCTTGGGCATGTTCGGATGTTGGGAGCAGGTTAAAGGTGCCTTTCCGTGTGTGTGTCAGCACCTGCACCAAGCGTTGCATATCCGTCAAAATTGCTCGCGGGGCGATTTTGATGGCCGAATGCAATGCACATGCGTGTTATGTGAATGGTCAATGGAGTCAATGTTTGTGTCTGTGAAGGTGAAACGCATGAATGCATCACGTACATGACGTACGCAACGCACCCAAAAAAGTACATATGGAAAGTTGCCTGAAGGCTTAATCGTAGCATACAATACCATGGGAAATACAGGTATTTCACAATAGTGCACCTCTAAGAGTTTACAATGCCAACCACAATGCACAAAATCGACCCAGCGTGTGTTTGGAAAGGTCGACAGATTTTGCAAGTTGTGACTGGCCAATGCGTCGCAACCTCTTGGAGGTGCACTTTTGTGAATCCCCTGTATTGTACATTGAGCAACCCATATGAGGATAGGTCAACTGGTACACTGACCAACTCCTACGTTGACCAACTCGTGTGCCGACCAACTCTACATGTATGCTGTTCAACTCGTGTGCCACAATGTGATGCGCTGTTGGTTCAAAGGCGCCTTACCGTTTGCGCGTCAAAATTTGTGCCAAGCCTTGCGTATCCATCAAGATTGCTCCTGAGGCAGTTTTGACGGCCAAACACAATGCGCACATCTGTTATGTTGATGGACTCGATTTTTGTGTCCATAAAAGTGGAAAGCCTGAACACATTGTGTATGCAATGCACCCAAAAAAGGTAGATGTGGAAAGGTGGCATTAGTCTGAACTCTGGAGTCAAATGACCAGAGAACATTAAAAATTATTCTTTTCAGAACTACAAATTAAAAAACTAATCCATTTTTAAAGAATAGCATCAAGATTTATAATTGAAATTCACAAATTTGTAGTCAGAAAATGGAAATTATACAAGGCAGATTCACTGAGGGCAAGGGAAACACAACAACACACGTTTTACTAACGGTGCAATTTGGTGTACGAGTTGGTCAGCATACGAGTTGGTTGGCGTATGAGTTGACCAGCATTCCTCACTTTCAGCAGTTTAGTCCGGCATGTTTGATGGGTTTGGTTGTGCCCTGTGCAGGGACTGCCGAGATTGCCTAGATGTTTTATACCGGAGTCATTGAGTTACCCTGGGCTGGACTGGCAGAAGTACTTCCAATCTCTACCCCATCCTCAGTTACATATTCATGAGATGTTGAGGTTGTGGAAGGCATACACAAGGTTTCTTCAGGCACACCCTTTTAAAGCCCAGGCTGCCAACACATGTAAGTTGTGAAAGACCCCCCCAAAAATGTGATGGCCAACCGCAGGATATCCCACCACCCTGCATGATCAAAATGTTACACTGTTCTCATGGAGATTTCCACCTCGTACCCACATAACCAGTGATTTGAGGGGTGTATTTTCAAACAAAACCTGCCTTCGTCATGTTCCTGCCTGTAGGCTTACTTGTTGATTTATTGGAATGAAGGCTATGAATGCCACTCATTTTTCCCTACAAGGACCTATAACTATCATCCATCTGAAATACATAAAATGTCATAAAAAGTCAAATTGATCAGTGAAAGGTACGTGCATGTACAGTGTAGTCACTCACAAAACTTGGAAGCTTTCAGGGGTGCGTTTTGGCGGTCATAACTAAGAACTGATTCAGTTGTAAGTCTTCAGAGCTTTTCCTTGGGTAAGAATTATCTGTGTTTATGTAGTACTCAAACCCTAAAACCTAAAAACAATTAACCAAAGAGAAACAACTGAACCAATTCTTGGTTATGACCGCCATTACATACCCCAGACCTGTCTTATAGGGTTTGTGCACAGGGTGTCAAGAGGCGTTCGTAAATGGAAGTCTGTCCGATTTTGTTCTTTACTTTCGTTGTTTTTCCTGCCTCCATGCTCCATCAAATTGTCGTTGTTGAATGTTGTGTTTAGGCATGGAGAGGTGTGTCTTTGTGTTCAAGTGACAATTTAATGGGTTGGCCTGGACAGCAAGCCATGTTAATGTCCATTTGCTGTAATTGGTGCTGACAGGTCTTTTGATGGGCCTTGGTGATGCCATCTGCCAGCAGGCCATTGAGAAGGCGGGGCTCAAGAAACATGATGTCATTCGCACCGTCAGACAGGCCTCCTTTGGACTCGTCATTGGTGTACGTGAGAGAACGCTTTAGCCTACCCCTAACAAGTGTCTCATCTAGCTACTTGGACGGGCAGTTTTTGCTTGTTTTAAAATTTACAAAGGCCATTTTTTTACCTAAATCCTTATACTGGTGGTCAACCCTTCACATTTCTTTCCAAAACACTAATTATAGTGGAATTCAAGGCAAATAAAGGCAAAGATGGCACCAAGGGATGTCCATTTCTAAAATTATCCGGGAAAAGGACCGGACAGGCAGTTTTTAACCTTGGCAGGAATGGACAGGAAAATGTTGCAAGATTTCCCAGACGAACCCTGCCGCTAACCATGCTCCAAGTCTGGTTGATATGTTGTAAGAACTAATGTTCATCTGTACTGTTGTATCCAACCATGGAGGAAGGAGGCCATGTTACTTCATCATCCAACAAGCACTGGAGACTTTACGTTTTTTCACGTGTTTGTAACTTTGTTTTATTATTCACGTTTTCCCCAAATCTGTTCAGAGGTTTAAAATGTCCGGTGAAGAGTTTGGTACCTAGCCACCACAATTCTTGAATTTTACATACACCAAGTTTTAAATTGTGGCATAGAACAACTATGCCTCTGATTGGTCAAGTTCTTCCAAAGCTGAATGGACACTATCTTTATTGCAAATACACATTGAGGTGGAAGTTGTTTTCTTTAGCAGACCTGCCAACATGCCGTACTCCTTTCTGAGGTCAGGCATGACCACAGAATAGATTGAAAATTGAAATGAACTGAAGGCTCATTTAAATACCTTCTAATCTATTTTGTGGTAATGCCTGACCTCAGGAAGGAGTAAGGCAAGGTTGGCAGGTCTGTTAGAGGCGACTATAAAGTAGCTGGACATAACCACTGGAGCCAGTGATCTCTGACCAACAAATGAAGGAGAAGTACGGAAGGATGAGAGAATTTCTTTTCTAAGAATGGCCAATATCAACCATGACTGTTTATAACCTAGCCTGATTTTTTCTCTGTTTTCCTTATCCTCAGGGTCCACTGTTATTCGCCTGGTACAGAACTCTAGACAAGGTGATAAAGGGCACAGGTGTAATCAAAGCACTGAAGAGTGTTGCAGTTGATCAGGTAAACAAACACATTTTAAACATCTGTGAGTCCTGTCAGTTTCTCTCCACACAACTGGATGATTGGTAAAATCATAAATAAATTTTTAATAATGGAAAATTAGATTATATGTTTCATCTATCTTCTCATTCTTTGCAGATGGTGATGCCACCCATATTCTTGACGTTGTTTTACTCTGCGATAGGGCTTACTTCTGGCCTGTCCCCTGCAGACGTGGTAGACAAACTGAAGCAGGTATGTTGATGTGTTTTGAGTTGAGAATATTGTAAGGTCTGTATGTTAAAGACACCTCAGACCATGGCTCCATCAATGAAGTTGACTTTGGCTAGCATTAACACAGAAGTTTATAGGACATTGCCTCGATTATTATTTAGCTTCTGAATTTTGTTCTTATTTATATTTTAATTGAAATCATTTTAATTTAAGTGTTGACATTTCGAGTCTGGGAAGCAGACTTTAGGACTGCAGTGTTAAAGTAAGTGTTTGCTTGCCCTGGCCGGCTTGGAATGTTTATTGTCCTTTTCTGTTCTCCTTTCTCCTCTCTTTTGTCAAACTTTTCATTCTTTCTTCTGCCCTCATCTCCTTTTCCCCTCCAACTTCAGCCCATGACTCTCGCTTCCTTCAGTCCTTCACTTTGTCTAGTCATGCTTTTTTCTCCATTTTGGCTACTTTTCGTTTTCCAGTTTTAGTATCCTTTTCACAGGTAATTGCTTTTCACTGTACTTGTGTCGTTTATCGACCAAATAAACAATAATTAGCTAAATTTCATCTCTTCGTTTCTTTTTTGTGAATAATCTAATAAATTTTCTTTTCTCTTGTAGAACATGAAGCCGACATTGATTACAAATTACAAGGTAAGGATTCTATCCTGTGGTTTGGGAATGTTGACAGCAACTTGTAAGTAATGTTTCTGAGAACAACTAGGGTAAATAAACTGATGAAATTTAAATTTGGAAAGTGGAGAACTGGATGTTTATCTTGTGGAATGGTGCCTCAATTTTAATCAAACCATTAGTCAGCATGGTGTTTTGGTTGTATCTGATCTGCCAACACCAAGAATAACTTGCAGTTCACAAATGCCAGTGCCCCAGTATGTGCCTACATGCTGGAATACTCAAGAAAAGATTCAGTCATATTCTTTTGGGTTGCTTTCGTCATTTATTCTTTCCTTGATAGGAGAAGTTTGTATAAAATTCTTGATTTGGCATTATAGATCTTTGAAAGCTGACGTTCCACATTCCATTTTCCTCAATATCATCCTTTTGGAAATTTTTTTTTGCTTCCAGATTTGGCCCGCTGCTCAAGTCATCAATTTTTACTTTGTCCCACTGCAGCACAGGTGGGTGCTTCTTGATTTCTCATGTCATACATATTCAACATGGGAAAAAACATGTATTTGCTTAGTATGCATATTGAAGAAGGGCTGATACAAGAAGCTTTGCAAGCTAAGTGTATATTTTTTATGTTTCCTGTAGCCTTATTTGGCACATATTTGAAGCAGTGATTGGACTTAACACTTCAGACCAAGCCGGTGATTAGGAAACATCTATATTTGAAGGTCAAATTTACTTCCTGGTGCGAAATTTCATGTAATGATGACATCACATTTTTGTTTCCTTGTATTTAGAGTCCTAACTGCCAACTTTGTGGCTCTGTTTTGGAATATTTACCTAAGCTGGATGGCAAATAAAGGACGAGGATCAGACAAAAGAGAGACGATCGCACCTGAAACCTGATTGCGTGCTGATTGGGCTGTTACCACTATCCCTCCAATGTGCTTAAATGGGATTTATTTGGAAGGTTTTCAGACTGAGAAAAAATTTTCAGGCATATAAATGCATTGTGAGCAGTACTTGATACAGTATTGATCTTATTTATTATGTTCGTGGTACTATCCTAGTAACTTTTGAAGAAATAGTTTGCTTAATCTCATAAATGTTTTAAGCATGGGAAATAAACTGGTAAAATAAGTGTTAATTCAGGAGTCAAACTAACATTCTGCTTTTACCTCACTTTCATCATCAATTTATATTTGTTGTCACTATTAAATTGCTCCTTCTGAGAAAAATAATGTACTTGTATTTTACCTCTTTAGAGTTCAACACAGCTGCCTATAGTGTTGGAACAGTATAATACCGTGTATTGTGCTTACAGAAATAGCAAAATCGCACAATATAGACAAAAAAAGACTTAGTTTAAATATAACATCAAACCTAGACGAGTGAAATGATTGCGGTTGCACAATGTATCAATGTTTTGAGTATGTGTGGTTCTGAGAGAAGAACCGGGGAGTTATTTCTGTCACCATGAAAACCTTCAAGTCTTACCAAACATCTAGCCTTATAAAAAACTAAAACCTTAACACCAAAATAGTTGTGTGCCCCTGCGGGATTACTAAAAAGTGAACTAAATCACTGTCAAGTAGTTTTCCCATAGCATGACTAAGAACCCTAATTTGCAAAATCACAAACAAACAGTTTAAGGATGATAACAAATTTTGTCACGTCATGAGGTTTTTTCGGTCCTAGAAACTAGTCCTTGCATTGCTGCTCATATTTTAGTGTCTTTTGGAATACCCATTTTGCCTACTGTGTGGTGCCTATTTTTAACTCACCAGGGATGCAAGTTTTCAGGCAAAACCCTCATTTCAGGCCTTTTCTTGGAAAATGTACGGCTAGCTTCTCGTCTTGCCTTTTAGGCACCGGACAAGCTGACTGGCACCCCTCCCTGGGTGACATTGACAATTACCGTACTGATCGGCTCATCCAACTGGACGTAGAAATGAATTTACGGTTGGGGCGACCTATATTCTAGTACAATTTTTAGCCATTTTTATCCTCTAAAGCAACACAAAGTGCAGCTTTTAAAAAGCGGATTTTTCTCTTGAGGCTGTAGCCTTGTGTAGCATAGAAAGGACGCGTGCGCAACCCCATTTTATAGCATGTAAGTTGGCAAGTTGCGTGTGAATTTCTGTGATTTTGCAGCAAAGTGGATAACTGCAGTTAAGGAGGGCGTTTTATTGAAAGTCATTTTTAAGACTACATAAGTATCTGGGAGGAAAAAAAATCACCAAAATGTGTGGTTCCCCCCCCCCCCTGGTATCGATACGTCAATGCCCACGCGGAACGTCAGAAGTAAGCGGCGCTTGCGCATGTGGTTTCATACGGATTGCGAAATGTTTCAGGGGGTGGCCAAATTGCTTGCTTATGACGTCAATACGGGGACCCCCTATCCAATCATATAAATACTGCTTGACTCGCCCGTTGTCGGTCCTTTCGTGCGTGGCACATCCGGTAAGGTGAGTCGTGAATTTCATGCCTTGTATTAAACTATTATCCGTTGAAAAGTAACTTTCCTAATTGTCATCTGTGGATAAAAAAGCATTAAGATTAATGAAATAATGTTGAGCTGATTGTTGCTTAGTATTTGTTCGGGAATATTTTGTTTAAAATGTGAGATTTTCGTGAAAATTTGTGACCGGTATGTTGAATTTCATTTTGTACATGTGACTCGATGTGTCATTGTCCGACAGTCGTATATGACGTGGCAAATTGATCGCGCACTTGCTATAGGATTTTAATTTGGGCCTAAAATGATACTAAGGTTGCTTGAAAGTTCATACGCCGCAGGTTAGACCAGGCCAGACCTTCTTGTAATTCGCTGTCGAAATATGCTGAAGAAGTCATTGGGCATGGCCTTGAAATTGAACGGTTGTTTCATCTCTTCATATATTTGTTCAAAGTGCATAGCCCTAGGACTCCAAGTAGGGCCAAGGTCTACCGAAAATCATAAGAATCCGAGTGATTTTTGTACCCTGCTCCGACAAGTCGTATGTCCGTCGATGTGGGTCAAGGGCCTAGGCTTTTTCGTTATGATACCCTAACTCGAACATGCCAAAGGGTCATGCTAATTCCAGGTCAATGAAGCGTCAACATGGGCAACAAGTTATTCAGACATATGGAGCAAAAAAACATGAATAGGCACTGGGTATTTAGCCGGTGATGGCTAAAGTTCCGGAACGATATTTGGCCGGGACGTGTTTTCATTGGCCAATTCTCATTACGTCATCAGACTATGATGTATTACTGAGTCTTGTTCAGCACTTTCATTAACATGCGGGTAGGGGGCAGAAATCAGACCTGTGAAATTTTGGACTTTATTTCCCTTTAAAAAAAAATCCTCAAAACCACGAAATGTAGAAAGAATAGATAAATGTAAACTTAATCAGGGACCTACGCCCTAAATTTCAGATTTGTATAATTTTTAAAAATACTCCGTGCTAGGAGAAAGTTATAGGCCTAAAACAAGAAAAAAATTCTTCATTGGGGTTTGAACCTGGAACCTCGCACTCGCACAGGCATTCGGTATCGTATTACTGCATTGCTCGATTGAAAGTGGTATTTTCTAAATTGGAAAACATCCCGGCAAAATAGCTTTGAAAAACGTTTGCTGTAGCCGGCAAAATATACACTTCCACATGAACATTGTAGCCTGTAGGCCTAGGCCTATTTTTATTACTTTATAATATTGATGAGTTGAGACTCCGAAAACCATTCAGTGCCTCACATATGTCTTAAAGGTAAAATAGGGCTTAGGCCTATCTGTCATGTTTGTGTGGAATTTGAGAGTTTACACAGTACAGTGGCAGTCCGAGTAATTAATCGCCCTTTTTAACATTTACACATGGTTGGGTGATAGGGTCTACCGTCTATGTACCTTCCATACACTTTTGCTTCGATTAATTCATTTCACTTAAAATAGCTTGTACCCCAAGTCAAGATCCTCTGAATTCAGCCCAAAAACTGTCCTTAAAATGTCAATGTACCTAGCCTGTTCATGAATTACTGATGAGAATCAGAGATTCTAGCAATAAAAGGGTGTACTCACATAGGGGAAGAAAAGGGAAATGTCCCCTTCAAATCGAAAAACGCTCTTTCAATGAACTCGAAGGCAATCTTTCATCAAATAGCGATTTGAACTGTATGTTGTCCAGTTGACAATGTCGTTGCACGCCGGCCTAGCGGACCATTCACAGGAAGCATGCTATGTTGGTACATGCGTCGAAACCTCGTTGATGAGAGCACTGTTAATTCAAGATTCCGCCTAAGACAAAGAAATTATAAGGTCCAAATCTTTTTATTTCTCATTGTTTTCATTCCTGATAATACAAAGTTCCTGTTGTAACAATGTAGTTTGCCAAGTCCAAAGGTCTTAGCCGTGTTTTACGTGATAAAAAAGGTTAGGATGTGACAATTTTGGGAAAAGAATTCAAGAAGACTTCCATATACGGACGCCGGTATTTCTTCCTTGCAGTGATTTAACTTGTCACAGACAAAGTGTTAAAGATATATTTTCCAAATAAATGAAAGTAAGAAAGGAAATTTTTTCTGAACCCGAACCCTCTAGGGTTTATGCAAATTCTGAAATCCGAGGATTTGGGACTGTAGGGGTTTACCGTATTTTTAAGTGGGTACCAGTCACTTAATGCTTAGAATGAAAATGATTGGTCAGCATGGGATGAATGAGCTTCAAGTCCTGGTTCTTATCGGCTATGTCATTAATTCTCAAAACTCGGTTATGTTACATGCAAATTAAAGGTCAAGGGTCACCCAAAACTGAATTGTTCCGTATTCTAAATACAGTAACATCTTGATAAGCCGAAGTCCCTTAAGTCGAAGCTCTGTGTACGTCGATGTCTTTCTGTTTTCCCGACAAAAGAATAGGCCTTTTTGTACAATAAACTATCCGTAACTCGAAACGTCTATAACACTAAAGCCGCTTATCTCGAAGTTTTGGCAGGCCAGTTAAAACAAAAACACTGAAGAATGATGAATAAAAAGTGATAAAAGAATGCTTTCCTTCATAATGAGTCATTACTGTCGCGCGCACGACTTTTCTTTGATGAACCGAGCATGTTCACACGGACTGCCATTGCCACGTCGACAAGCACTGGGTGGGCAGCAACTGTAACTGCGCGCCTCCATGCATTTCCAATGGAGTGAATACCAAGACCTAGATCTAGACAGGAGATTCGGATGCAGCCTAAATCAGGCACAAATGATGCGCCATCAAGCGCTTTGTACATATATCACGTGACCCAGCACGGACACCCTGACCGACTTGCCCGCACGCTGCATTAAGCTGTAGCAGCCCAATCAAAGCAAATGAATGAATTCTCAAGACGTAGACACAGGTACCGGTACATAACTTCATTGGTTTATTGTTTATTAATGTTCCACATACATGTAAAAACATGTTTAATGATGATGTTTGAGGAAAACTTGCAGTAAGGATAGCCGAAAATCCAGTTCGTTGTGTGACTCGACTTGCAGGCCAACTGCCGTAAGCCAGCAAGGTTGCATGTGCACTGAAGCGAGTATTTTCCGATAACTCGAACGTCGGATAACTTGAACTTTTCGTCCATTCCCCTGAGCTTCGACTTAACGAGATTTGACTGTACATTAAAAGATGTGCCATGAAAATTTCTTGAAATAGAGGTAAATTTTTTCTATCAAGTTGTACGTTTTCCTTGCCTTGTAGTACTGTCAGAGCAATAAATGTATGAAAACAATTGAAATACTGAGTGATGAACAATGATTATGATATATGCATATTTATTGCATAAAATATGTCAGTGTGAACATAGAATATCAAAAGTAAACATTTTGAATACATTATGTTTTTAATATGATAATCCATGTCTGTTCAATTTTACTCAATTGGGCACTGCAGTGAGTGATTTCGTTCCAAATTTTGCATAGAAATTTTGCTTTACAATTTTCTTTTTCTGAAGCCCTCCAAGTGTGGTTTTCGTATAGCAGTCAAACGGTGATTCATAGCAAATACAAAATATATATCATAAAGTAAGCCAGTGGTTGGGACATATTGGTTGGTCCGGTGGGGATGACCAACGAGTTTATATGCGACCTAAGAATAAAAAGTACCTGCAGCCAGAGGACTGAGACCAAATTCAGTGAACTTTGTCCAGGGGCTTTGGTTATTTAAATTCAACTTTAATTTTGAGTTGAAAAAGTTTGTGCAAGTAACTTACACCTGCATTGCTGCATTTTATCGCTAGCCCTGGTAATTGCGTATTTTCTTATGATATATAAGCATGTTACGAGTTGCATTGCTTTGACGTTCAATGGTGACGAGTCTGCTTCCCAGTTTATTCATTTTCTTTGTTCTCAATAAATTTTATTACAATTCTTTGTTCATCACTCATGGACATTTGACTTTCAAAAAGAACATGTATTAACTGTTTTGAAAGACAAATACTGTTGCAACAAGAACATGTGCGGATGAATTAACTAGATAGCCGGTAGATCGATCAGTGATGCATACAAGTGGGAAACTAGTATAGTCGACTCTATTATGAAATCGCCAATAACAAACACAGGTCTGTGGTCCTGGCGAAAATGTGCACATTTCTATGGGGGGGGGAAATCTGTTACAGCAAAATCGCATTGTGTGAAATTCCCATTGATTCCGTTTTATAAAAACCATTGTTGACGACCATTTATAACAAGCGTTTGCAAATTGTGTGGGCAGTGCAACACACACTGGTTTCCGCTGGGCCAAACCCTTGCCAAAGAATGCACGAGGGATATGCGGCAACCAGTCAATGTACAGTTCCTGCCAAAACAGTCACAAGCGTTCCACTACATGTACATTGTATACGACTGCAGCCCGACAGTTGCAAGGTGAAAAAACACTGCAGGCTTAAATGTTTTCTGCAGGTTCATTCACAAATATTGATCTCATGTCTTTGTTTGGGGTTTTCTGTGTTGTGTACATAATTTGAAGATGTACATGTACTGCTTGTACACGAAACAAGCGTGTTTCCAAAGAATTTCTAGCCACATCACAAGGCTAATCACCGGCCCCTCCAGATGCGTCATGCATGCTTACAGTGCGATACAGAGACATTGTTGGCCAGTTTCCTGTAGTCATGACAAACGTAAAGCATGATTTAAAAAGCAATGATTTTTACATTGATCACACAAACGTCCCAAAATATTCCCTTCCCAATCCCGAGAAAAATACACCCAAATAAGTTACCTTGACAACTCTCTCATCTCAAGAGCCAAACTAATCGCCCAACACTGAACTATTCATATTGCTGCAAAAGATTTAGCGTACCCGCCAATGAGACTGTGCGATTTCATGACGTACATTTGGCAAGACACAGCTATCCAATCGTAGTTTTCTTTCATGACGTCATGCTTCTTCAGCGACCATCTCGTGCGCGGGCTGCCGCGCCACAGTGGGCGAGTGAACTCGGACTCTCGTTCAATTGTGTCGTGCAGCTAGTGTCCAAAATCATAAGACGGACCGAAAATTAAATTGACATGTCTCTCCATGACACAGTTTGTGTTGGAAAGACTACTTAAATGGATGGGGGCTCCAGTTGACGAGTCTTCAATTATTGGAGGTACACACAGGTCTACATGTGCATGCCGTTTAGCTTCGTTGTCATCCATGGCGATGGAAAGCCTTTTAAAAAGCCCTGGATCCATACTTTCACAATGCACATTAAACATGTTTTCATATGACAAAGAATTTTATTATTTCAAACACATCACAATATATTTGATAAATTATAAGCGAGATCTTTTAGACATAACATCGATCACGTGTATATGTGCATACACGTGAATACGTATTGTACAAGGCCTTGTACAAAAATGCATCGAAGCCCTTGTACTGCGTTCCACCTACAACGAATATCAGAAACAAACATAATCTCCAGTCTTTCAATACCCATTTGGAACTGTAACAAGGCTTGCAAGTTGAAACACATGCAAGGCTACAGTGAGAGATCAAACATGCAAGGCTGGACATCATCAACACATAATTTACATACCAAGGCGTTGATCCCTAAAATATCTGCTCCTGGCACCTTTTATATAAGTTTGCTAATCGCTTTTTCACGATTTCATATGTTTTCTGTGTTGTGCCATTCCTTTTGTGACACTCCGGTGTTAACAAAATAATTTCTCTGGTCCCTGCAACTTGCTTTACTAAGAGTCGCCAAAATTTGTAAAGAAAAAAATTAAAAAAAAAACCTTCAAAATGTATATACACCTGCACATGTAGTACTCTGGAATTTTCAGGATTTTAACAGGCTCGGTTAATATCAGTTGCTTTTGATTTTGGCCAAATTGATTATCTTTTAAATATTGCAACACTGAATTTCAATTGTTTTCCATCTGTAAAGCAGATTTCTGAAGTTAATTCTGATCAAGCACCTGAAGCTCAACTTCACAAAGCAACATGGGCAAGGAGAAGGTTCACATCAACCTGGTGGTCATTGGCCACGTAGACTCCGGCAAATCTACCACCACTGGTCATCTCATCTACAAGTGCGGAGGTATTGACAAGAGAACAATCGAGAAGTATGAGAAGGAAGCAAGTGAGGTAGGAATTTCTGCAGTTCTTGATTGGAAATAAAAACAATTGATATCTTTAGTCGTGTTTTTCTGTCATGTACCACTAAGGGTCTGTGTAAAGATGACTTGTTGATCAATATGTTTCATCAAAGAAAAGGCATTAATGCTTGCCTGTTTAGTATTTTGAAGCCTACAACCCTTCTCTTTCCAAATCAAGACATACTTAAACCATTAAGCACCAATTACCAAAAACTTTATTGTTATAAAGGGATAGATGGCACTTTGTGCATATAAAAGAAACTTACCATCATTCCACATGTTTTTCACATACTGGTCTATTTCTGTGGAGTCCAATTTTGAGAAATTTTTGACTTCACAGATGGGCAAAGGCTCCTTCAAATATGCCTGGGTGCTGGACAAGTTGAAGGCAGAGCGTGAACGTGGTATCACCATTGATATCGCTCTGTGGAAGTTTGAGACGACCAAGTATTACTGCACTGTCATTGATGCCCCTGGACATCGTGATTTCATCAAGAACATGATCACTGGAACCTCTCAGGTAAATTGAATGAATATCAAAACGCATCTCAAGATGACTTTAAAAGATACTGTTTCAGCATGTAGATGGCACATGCAAAGGATGTTGAATTTGCGGTAATGTAGCCAATTGTAAGTACCCAGTCATAACTTGAATTAAAGACAATTAAAGACTGTCAACTTTTATATGAAAAGTTTGACAAATTGATACTCAAATTGCAACAGTGGAATACCTTTGAACCCAATCCTCCGAAGTCTGGACGTGGTTTTGAGGATTGAGGAAGAATGGTAAAAGGTGAATGATAACAAAGGATGCGTTGTGTCCTGGTTGTGGGTTTGACCTTGTGCTCAGCCATGCATAAATTCATGTCTAGATAAGTGAAATTGTACTGCTCCAGGATACATACATGTATATCGTATTTAAACAAATGGCATTTTCCAAAGATTGTGTGGAAAAGCCGTAAAGATATTAAATTTCTCTTTGCTCAAAAATGACGGCATTCATGGCATAATGTTTCCAGATCGTCTGCTGTTGTTTTTTTTACTTCTTTACAGTGAGATATTAAAGATACTACAGCAATCTCATTTTAAAAAATTGACTAATCCTGTACACTACCTCTACACCCAGGGGGTTATATACATGTACATATTTATTGTGTTGAATTGCTCAAGTTTCTAATGTGAGACCCCTTTTGTTTTAAGGCTGACTGTGCTGTCCTGATTGTGGCATCTTCCACTGGAGAGTTTGAGGCTGGCATATCCAAGAATGGACAGACACGAGAGCATGCTCTCTTGGCTTTCACTCTGGGCGTCAAGCAGCTGATTGTGGGTGTGAACAAGATCGACAACACTGAACCACCCTACAGTGAGGTAACCGCTGTAGCCCCTTAAGCCTGTCACTTCATGTACTTTTAAAGGCAGAGTTGTGAAATCACTCCAATTGGATGACATCAACACATTGGTTTTTCACTCCACATTGCATGGAAAATGGTGAAAGTCACCTTGGCAAATTCTAAGTGAAGTTGGTCATATTTGTTCTCATACTTAAGTGATTCCTATTGAGTATGTACAGTCGAACACGATATAACACTAGCATGCTTGAGACGAGATTGCACTTGCAAGCATATTTCTTTAGTCTCGTTCAAAATGTACATATTCCTATGAGAGAAAACTTAATACGAGCTGTGTTGAGATGAGAACACTGACAAGACGAGCACTTCTGATCAACCCGCAGTGTCAAAAACCATGTCCAAGGCATTTTTACAATGAATACAATTGAAAACGCCTCTTCAAAAGCTCAATCCCAGAAAATCTTGATGGAGTGCGACAGTACTCCAATAATGCTACTCCGCTCGGCAGTAGCTCGGCAGCTTTACCACTGACGACTTGACGACTTTGTTCCTTATGCCACTAAAGGGGGCTTTGTTCCTTATGCCACTAGAGGGGGCTTTATTCAATTATTATTTTAGCTCGTATTTACGGTGTTCAACTGTATACACTGGCTGTGAAGGTTGGACTTTTAAGCATTTGACTCGGGAGTATTAAAATTAAAAATAAAATGACAGTACAAAATGTTGCAGCAAACACTGACATATGGCCTACATGAATCACAAATGCATGTATTTACCTTTTTTATTCCTCGGTGAACATGCACACCTCTCAAAAGGTGGCAAAACCGTGCCTTAAGGAGTTGCTTTTATTTTGTTTCATTTGCAGGCACGGTTTAATGAGATCAAGAAAGAAGTGAGTGGCTACGTCAAGAAAGTTGGTTACAACCCCGCTTCAGTGGCATTTGTACCCATTTCTGGCTGGCATGGTGACAACATGGTGGAACCATCTGGCAAGGTAATAAGCAAGCCCCCCCGTGTCCTGAATGGGCATTGGCTAGATGTGGCTGGGAAAAGAGCATTTATGAAAAGTGGAGGCATGTTACTGAGATGGCCTGAACTTTTTGCTCGGTAGCAAGTTACTTTGGTTTCTTTCATGCGTATGCCCAGACTCATGACATTGTCGCTCTTTCTGACTCTCTTAATTTTAACCACTTTGTGCTGGGTTGCCCAGTACCGGAGACGTTGGCTTTATCTGTCCAATCGGACAAAGGAGCTGGGCCTTGTAACAAAGACCGTACTCGGAACAAAAGACTGGGAATTGCCAAAAATTGGTTCAGTTGTCTGTCTGATAGATGTTGTCAGAGAGTATCAATGTCCAGTAAATGAAGCTACGATTTTTTTAAGAATTTTGTAAATGGAAAATCTTGAAAATTCCCTGGGAATTCGTCACGCAACTTAAAATGAAACCTGGCAGCAAGTGGTTCATGAATACAGGACTAATAGTTTACTCTACAAAAGTTTTACAAGGAAAGGGTTCAAGTGCAGTTCTCTGTGAAACAAGGTGGCTGGTGCTAATTCAACTGGCAAAATGTGACCTTTAATTGCCAAGTTAGTCGTATTGGATGAGGCCAGATTTCTATTTGAATCCCTTCAAATTCTAAATCACCGTTGCATGTCTGGGCTGTCTGTCTGTTTGCAGATGCCTTGGTACAAGGGATGGGAAATACAATCTGCTGACAAGAAAGCAGGCAAAGTGACCGGAAAGACGCTCTTGGATGCTCTGGATTCCATTGCTCCACCATCTCGGCCAGTTGAAAAGCCACTCCGTCTGCCCCTGCAAGATGTGTACAAAATTGGAGGTTTGTACATTTTGACTTGATCCTGGGAGGTCTTTTGTTATATTTCTCTTTGGGGGGGGGATTGATGGGAAGGTTGGGAATCTTGATCTGCCATGGGATTGTACTACGTGTATATAGATATTTTTTCTCTTGTGCGAGTTGTGTGGTATAGGATTACAGCAGGAATGTACAGACTGACCCGGTCTGAAAAGTGGAGAATCAATCATATCCAGCTCTGCCTGAACCCGCATATCACCACCACGCCTCCCTCATCACTTAAGTGTAGTGAATGTTGCTACAATTCTAGATATTTCATTCACCACTTTCAAATTTGGTATGCGAGCATGTGAAGAAAGGCCTGTTTTCTCTTCAGGTATTGGCACTGTTCCCGTGGGTCGTGTGGAGACGGGCGTTCTTAAGCCAGGTGTGGTGGTGACCTTTGCCCCTGCCAACATCACCACCGAAGTCAAGTCGGTGGAGATGCACCACGAGTCTCTGACAGAAGCCCTTCCCGGAGACAACGTTGGCTTCAACGTTAAGAATGTGTCTGTCAAGGAAATCAAGCGTGGCATGGTCGCAGGGGACAGCAAGAGCGATCCTCCAAAGCAGGCCGAGAACTTCAAAGCCCAGGTAAGATTACCCAAGGGAGGCAGCTATCTCATTTGTTTGAGGTAAAATTGCAGTAGATGCTTGGGAATATGTTAAAAAGTTACGATTTGTGGGGAAAGAGGCCTTTATAAGAACAGACTGAAGGAAAAAACGGTTGCAAGGACCAGCTGATGTAACCTTGATAGAACCAGAACCTTGTTCCAAAAAAGTAAACGAGTGATAGCAGAACTGGAAATACTCGTCACCTAAGAGATTCCTTTGTTCCAATGGTATTTTGCTGTAAGGGTCTTCTTTTATCAAGCCAATCTTCATTTTGCTTGTTAGGCCGTAATAAATAAAGTGTAGTTTGAAAGTTAGTTGGAATAAATAGTTCAAAATTCCTAGTTGTGATTGTGTTCATTGAAGGCTTACTGAAGATTTCAAGTTAGTCAAAACTGTGATAGGTTTTTCCTTTGGAGCATACTATCAACTTGGATAGTAAAGCTGCACTGCCTCTGGATAATAAACAACACATACTGATGAGACTGCAGTAAAATCTCTGGCATTGGAAGGGCAGCATGTTCATTTTTTTTTTCAATAACACCTGCAGGTGATCATCCTGAACCACCCTGGACAAATCCACGCTGGCTACTCACCAGTGTTGGACTGCCACACTGCTCACATTGCCTGCAAGTTTTCTGAGCTCCTGGAGAAGATAGACCGACGTTCTGGCAAGAAGCTGGAAGAAAACCCCAAGAACGTAAAGTCTGGTGATGCAGCTATCGTCAGTCTGATCCCCTCCAAGCCCATGTGCGTGGAGTCCTTCAGTGAATATCCACCACTGGGGCGGTTTGCTGTCCGTGACATGAAGCAGACGGTTGCCGTGGGTGTCATCAAGGAGGTCACCAAGAAGGAGACAACCGGAAAGACCACCAAGTCAGCCCAGAAGGCCCAGAAGAAGAAGTGATGGCAGGTTCATACAGTCACTGCCTCCAGGCTCTCACTGAGGGCTTGCTTCAGGAAAGCAAATCGTAACATAATCAAAAGCAAAGTCCTTATTGGTGTTCACAAAAACAAAGTAGTGAAACAGTTGATTAAAGTCGCAAAGCCCTTAAAGTCCAATATTCAGAAAGAAAGCAGCATCAACCACAGGAAGTTCTTTCGAAGGAAAAACATGTTTTAGCCAGGGACTTCCAGAGTACATGTACATTAATTTCACAATTACTTGTGATTGTAAAGCACTTGCTAAAAAGTACTGTAAGGTTCTTATTCTGATATTCCTACACCCATTAAACCATGCAGAAGGTACAATCAAGTACCTCACATTTATTTAATAAATATTGGTTCTAACTTTCAGCCCAGTGGGAGAACTTTTACATTTTCACTTATTTTCACTAACAATCATGACTGCATGCATTGTTAAAACTTAATACATGTAGTAAGAGATGCAACAAACCATTTCTGTTGCCGTTGTGTGAGTTGTGAGCTTAGATGTCATTCAAGCCTAGTTTGACAATTTAATGAGGAGAATGTCATTTATTCTGAGAGGCCACCAAGATTTGGCCTGTTCTTAATGTGTGCTCACTGTGTTGTGTTGCTTGTACAGCAAAAGAAAGAAGCGTAACTTCAAACTTGCTTCCTCTCTGAAACCCGAATACGTTATCTTAATATTTTTTTTTTATTTTGTGGTGTAACAAAGATTTCAAAAATTGAAGAAAAAGCACAAGCAAATTTCAGTTCAGGTGACCAGTCAAAAAAATAAACAGAAAAAAAATGAAACGTAAAACTGTGTGACCTCTTTCCTTGAGTTTGTTGAGAATTAACGAGTAGGTCAACATAGAGAGTTCTGTATCAAGAAAGCCTCGTGTTCATGCACTGGATTCTTTGCTTCAGATGAAGTAAACCTCGGTGTACAATATGTATCTGTCTTCTCTGACCCCTTTCATCAGACTTGCCGACTTGGCACTTGCTCTAGGCTAAAACAGTAAAAGAGGATCGCTGGTGTCGGCTAGTTAATGAAATGTAAAGTTGAGTGAGATCTAATGCTCATTCTACCAGGGACAAGGCAAACAAAACGAGATTGACCAGACGTCTTTCTATCAACCAATTGACGCAGTACGTGTACATGCATTCGAATTATTGGAATCTTTCAATTGAAAGTACATACAGTAGCCCCTGAGCTTTTCGAGAATTAACGGCGTTACGATTGTCCACAGTTCACTCATTTATTCAAGTTGTTTGTCGCACAAAGTTGATTATTTGAAATGTGTATTTTATACCATTTTCTTGTGACTTGTGGAAAGAATCAGTGAACACTATACATTATGATGACGTGTAGTAGGCACGAATGCCCCACCCAAACCTGGTACCGTGACCAGACTCGTGGAATCTGTGTTGAGCTCTCGGTCCTTTTAGTATTCAATTGGATCCTGCAGAATTGTTCTTCGTGTTCGCCACATGAGTGACAGGTCGGAGTGGTGGTCTGGATATGAAGCTACGGTGACTATGACGGCAGGGACAACTGTATTCAGGGCGCTAGAAAGGACAGTTTCACAATTTTTTGGTTACTAATCCACGCGTGGACGCTTTGGACCCGTTATTGCTTTTAATCAAATGAAGTATCCAACAATTGCTCCATGAAATTACGTTATGCATTTTGTTCTTCCCAGCGCTCTGTTGAGGGACAAGCGAAACGCACTGGCTGCTTGCTCATCAGACTTCACGAGGGCGTGCTATTCAATGTAGTGTGAAAAACAGCCTTGTCCCCGTTTCCTCCTAACACTGAGTAGGCGCATGATTAACACTTGCACAGCTAGCTGAATGGCTAACTCTTGTCCTTATCAAGTTACTCTTGCCAGTTTAAGTAACGGACCCCCCCCCTTATACGAAGAATACTTCATAGGAAACGAAGTAATCAGTATGTTCAAAACATATTGGCACCAGAACCCTATGAAAAAACATGAAATAAAAGCAAGGATGTCGGGACCGTGGGTGAGGCTTTTGATTTTTTTTTAGGGGGGGGTTAAGATAACGGAAATTGATTCTGCCATGAGGATATCTTGTCGAAAAATGCAACGAAAATAAAATTCACTTTAATTTTACATTTTGTTGTTAAGTGTTAGTTTTCTTGGAAAGTCTGAGATGTCGGGAAAACTACTCTCAAGACTTGGTGATGAGGACAGTTCAAAAGTTTCGTTCGGCCGAAAATGAAATTTGAAAAATTGGCCCACAGTTATTGTTCTCTCTTTTGGCCCGTAAAAGGTAAGAGGACATTCATCAGAGTTCTAAAAGGTGCAATCCCATGTTTTTAATATTCATAAAATACCGTAAATTAACTTGAACAATTTTTGTTTAAATTTATCAGCCCGCAAGTTTTGAAAAATGGTCCAACCAACCGAAGTAAACGAAGGTGTCGATGGGATGCGAGAACGAGGTTACCGGAAGTGAATTGGAACATCATGCGCACAAAATTCACCGCGGGTTAGTCGCGTGGTTCTGAGTCTGTCCGCGCCGCCCCGGCCCCATGATCTTAATGGCCGATTTTGTGCTTAAAAGGCGCTTAAAACAATATCGTCATTTCATAGCAACCGTTATGTACGTTGGTTTTTTGTTTGTTTGTTTGTTTGTTTGGTTGGTTTTTTTTTTTGGTTAAAACGATAAGCGAACAAAAATCAGCCTTAACGTCCGCATTTTGTATTTAAGCAAGACTTCCAATCAAAATGGCCGCATTACTTGGGAGTAGTCTTGCTCCTGAGAATTTGCAAAGAAATTGTCCAATTCAGAGAGAGAGGCGGGTGTTTCGCAATAGACAAAATCCACTCGAACTGTTCACACCTCTTCAAATTTCGGCACAATACAGATTTCACCTTGCCATGATTGTGAGACTAGCGGAAGTGCTTTCGGGTGAGTTGGAACATCCAAATGAGAGCAATCATGCCCTGCCACCCCTGCTTCAAGTATGCCTTGCATTGCGATATTTGTCATCGGGAACTTTCAGCATAGTTGTCAGAGACACTTGCGTGGACTCCTGAAATCAATATTATCATAGAGCGATTTTGATTTCTGGGTTTTCGATTTTCACAATTTTGAAATAGATTCCGGCACTATTTTATATCTCTGCTATTAAATTTCATGCTTCTTTACAAACCACCAAGGTCGTGTGCCAGCAACTTCCTTAATAAAAGGGAAATTGACAGTATGCAAATTGCGATTCGGTTCGCGAAGTCATTTTTGGGGGCCATCATTGTCTGCACTAGCGCCCTCATCCATTTTCCACGAAGGCTTAGTGTTTGTTTGTTGGGGTGTTTGTTTGTTTGTTTGTATTTTTGGGTACATATTCCGGTCTTTTTTTCCTGTTGGTGAAAAAATTTTCATTTGTTCACGTTGTTTCATAGCTAAGATACATTTTTTCAGCGAAGGGTTTATTTAATTTAAATGTGGGTTTTTTTCTGTGGACGTTTATGGGCTCTTTCTGCTATGCCGTGATCGGGTGCGTGGAATTTCTAGCCGGTTGCGTGAACGATTTCTTGCAGCCGTAAAAATAGCGTCCAGCCGAAAATCAGGCTAGCGGAAAATCCGGCCCGAACTTCGTGCCAATTTCAGCTTGGCACGCGCGCGCCGCGGCCTAGCCTCTTCACTTTTGTCTGCCATTTTTTTCACTTTTCACGACGCCAGAAGATGCGCGCGCATCTTTTTCTGTGCTTAGCTTAGGCCGTGTCCGCAAGGGGCTTCCAGAGCTTACGGCTAGGTCTATTGTCTCCACACATTTCCAATTGAGCTAAGACCCAGACCTAGCTCTAGACAAGATATTCGTCGGATGCAGCCTCAGCGGCTGGTGAAATACGTTTATGCTTTAAGTACAATATAGTAAGCGGAAAAATTTGCTTATGCTTATGCAGCTCTACGAAATTGGGCCGTGCCTTTTGTTTTGATGGCCCTATGTCGTCTGTGAGAGCATGGTGGCTTTTCATAATTTATGCGATCGACGTTTGTCAGACTGAAGCCTGAAGGAATCTTGACGAGGCTTAGTAGACATACGGTTTAAGGAAACGGTGTTTGGTGAAAATAGACGATTCGGAAACAGATAATGAGCGTCCAGTCTGGCTCGGAACAGTTGGGTTTACTTGGGGCGAGTCACGGGTGAGTTGTCTCCACCGATTCAATGTGTTCAGCACCGCCAGGATGGCTGAAGTTGGAAATGACAAGCATGTGGTTTATTCATGTTACTATATGATAAGCGAGTCACTAATACTAACCTAAACATATGGTATGTTTCCAGCTGTCAGAAACGCACACGTGGAAGTTGATCACTAGGCTTCGGCCTGGCATTTCATGAATTGTCCCAGGCCCAATAGGCCTAAATATTGTTGACATTGTTGATGTAACCCAGTCCCTATTAAACGAAAAATCAAAGTGTGCTACATGTACGTTAAGGGGCAAGGCAAGATGAGGCATGATGAACACGAATGATAAAAGGCCCAGGCTTCGTGGGTTTAGACCTACCTACGTACCTCCGTTTCTGGAGATTATATGACTTGAACATGACATCAGAATAGGTGATTTGGAGTGAAGTGAACTGAAAACTATCTGTGCATGAATCAAGTGCATGGAGGAATATTCCTCAATCATACAGAGACAGTTTCCATTTCCAAGTTTCAAAAATCTCTTTTTGCACTAACTGCAGTTAGTCATCAGTGATGATCAGCGACCGAACACTGAATTTTGTGACTTGACTCATCTTTTGATATATTTTGATATACAAGAGATACATGTACATGGACTTGAGTCATCTACTTGCAACATGGCAACAGCTTACATGTACATGTAGACCACACACAGACACAGTGCATTTGTGTATGGTCAAATCGGGGGACCGGACATAAAAGCCATCACCACACTGGTGTACATGTACGTGATGTGCCATGGAGGAAGGAAAACCGACCTTCCTCCATGCATGTACCTTGTACATAGGCCTACATCAAGTTGAATCATAGAGCCACTGTCGGCAAAATGATTTTCAAAGTGGGGGAGGGGATGCCAGTTGTTAAACCATCAAGCATTATCCATTAACAGGCCGATCCAATGAGCCCAACCACATTTCACCTGCAAAAAAGAGTGTGGGGGTAGGTCCCCCAGTCAAAAAGTTGGGGGGGGGGGCACTAGCCCCCCTGCCTCCCCCTCACTTCTGCTGCCAGTGCATATAAAGCATGGGTCAAGTCACGTATGAGATCTGCATGAGTCTTCTATATGAGTCATTGCAACTCTTTGGTGACATTTTACAGTTTGGACCTTGGCTGAGGGTCATAGTTAAGACATGTAAGAGGACTAACTTCAGCTTAATAGATTCATAGATTGAATGTTTTGGTGGTTGATCTCTTGTGTAGATCACGCTTCCAGAATGGCAAGCTGTTCCTGTGTTGTACCTTCGCCCTGCTGGCTGCCTTCAGCATGGGTCTGGGGTTGGGCTACTCCTCACCTGCTGATCCTGACCTGAAGGACAGCGGCATACTCAACGACGACCAAGTGACGTGGTTTTCGGTAAAGACCAAGGAAATTATGCTTTCTATTTGTACTGAAAGAAATGAGGGTTTGTAGGCAGTTAATTTTTGCTTTTAGTTTGGGTGATGTTCAGTGTAGATTGTTTATAAGGACAGGCCTCAGTCTAGGAGAACAAATCCTTGTCTGAATTATTTCCGGTCCTGTGGCTTCGAGGAGTACATGTACTTGCTCGTGAAAGCCTGCAGTTAGTGATGACAGCTGATTTCTATACATGTCTATAGATGCATTTCCCCTAGCCGCAGCCATTTGATTTGGACAATCTTACGTTTGGCCATTCATAGTACATGTACATACCTATAGAATGTCTCCCCTCAAGTTTTAAGAGCAGCCGTAACCTTTAAAATCTGGATGCCAAGTTAAAAAAATGTTCATGAGTCACATTCTGGAAAATGTCATCTTACACAATCGTGTATCTTGATGAAAAACAAAAAGCTGTCCATGAATGTGTAAATTTGCTTTCAACATTTGTGAAATAAATCTACCTCTTCTGCACATCCAGAAAGGCACAGACCTGAGTTTAAATAATCTGATGGTCCTTAATTAACGCCCATGCTAAGGCTTTGCCTTGCTCCTTCCCATTTCAATTTTTTGAATTGAAATCAGTCCCCACTGTGTGTGAAAGTAGAACTTGAGAACACCGCATTTCTGGATAATTCTGCAAAATAAATGCAGTGTCAAATTTCTGTATTTTGTCATTCCCATTGCTACACAATGCCTAACCACAGGTGTTATAGTTTCACTAAACCTTGAATGTATGAAATATGCAACCACCATTCACCCAAATCATCTGGCATGTCTGATAGATGTCGTTAAATTTAATGCTTAATATAATATCTGGACAAAAATACGAAAAACAGAGGCATGGTGTATTGTATAACTGTGGATCGACTTTTAACCTTCACAATAAATGAATTTATAATTTAAGCTTATGCCACCAAGTGTGAGTACCATTTCTTTATTTGTTCATGTAGACGAGAGGAAGATAATGTCTTCATGATCTTTCCACCTGATCAGAGTCATACTTTTGATGACTAGCAGGAGCTTGTGTTAAAGAAAAACAATACTGTGGCTTTTTTGTGAAGGGTAAACATTTTTGAAATGTACATTATTAAAAGGCATGCTGTGTTTCAAGGGCGTTAACGGTTAACCTGATGTGAAAAGTCACTTGTCACTTCGGGCCTGTTTCTTGTGTTACAAAAACAGGAAGGTGAAAATGAAAGAGATAAAGGCCCTGAAACTATCATACAAAAGTTGCTGTTGGACTCTTGTTACCGTTTTTCTGTACTGCCATACCACAACTAATGCTTTGCTTACATCTTGTTTCAACTCAAGGTATTGTCAAGGCACTCACACTTAATTTACTGTTAATGGTTCATAGGAAGGAGGCAAACTGTACCGCTAGTATTTTTCTCTTAATTTGGAAACAGCGGATATTATGAAATGTCATCTTTTTGCATCCAAAGGGGTACATGGGACTTTTTTCATTTTGTTAAATTTTTTAAGACATTATCCAAATGATGTGTACTGCCAACATGCATGTAGATCTTTTGAGATATTTGAAAATTTCTAGCACTTTTACTGAAAAACGGTATACAGCATAAATTGGCGAGTTGATGGCATAATGTGGTACTGTCTGTGAGTGGGAGTTTTTCAAATGGAGTATAACAGGATCATGTGGTACTGACAATGGTTGGGTTGACAGACATGTTTTGTCACTGCCTTCTCATTCCTGTCACAGGCACTGTTTGCTGTCGGTGCGATTGGAGGTGGTCCCATTGCTGGCCTCCTCTTGGACCTGTGGGGGCGAAAGCTCACTCTCATGTCCTGTGCGCTGCCGTTCGTCGTGGGCTGGGTTCTCCTGGCGACGTGCACGGCAGTCCCGTTGCTCTACATTGGCCGGATCCTGACAGGCATTGGGGCTGGCATGAACTCCCTCGTCACACCAGTGAGTAGAATGCTTCATCATGGTGGCATTGGCGTGGCCAGACTCCGGGGGGGGGGGGGGGCAAGGGGTGTTAAGGAGGTACCCACCTCCCCCTTAGATACCTCATTGGATTGTTTTGTGAAGCCAATGCTCATGGAAGGAAAAAGAACCAAAATGAGCAGGGAACCAGCAAAGAACATTTACACAATGGAGAGTTTTTCAATTGGTAACCTTTTGTTTTGCTAAATAAATCTCATATGTCATATATGTTCCCTACGCAGTTACACCCTACCTGATTTGTGAAATTAGGTCCAAATCAAATTGTGCATCTCTGCTGTTGGAGTCTGCTGACATATTTTCATGGTGGCTTTTATCAAAGACAAACTAGATTTGGCCTTGTTGTCTGGTGTAGGTATACATTGCAGAGATGTCTACTCCTCAACTGCGAGGCCTGTTGGGTGCCAGCTTTCAGCTTGTCATCACCCTCGGCATCCTCGTTGTCTACGCTCTTGGTAAGAAAAGAAGAAGATCGCGCCCTGTACAAATCCAAGAAACTGGATATACCTGAAAGATGTGACTCAAACTCCCTCAGTAATTTACTTGTAACCTACCTGAATTCTAGCTTTTCAATTCTTTCACAGAGCATCAAGCACCTTGAGGAGATGACTTGACTCTCCTCTGTGCTGAAGCGTCCTTATCTCCCCGGTCTCCTGTTTGATTATATTCTGAAACTTTGCATAGTACATGTAGCTTTACCTCACTAAGGCCAAACTTTATGGCATAATTCATTTAACCAATTATGACGCATTGCAACCAGTCTGCGACTCACACATAAATTATGGCATAACTTGTCATTTTAGGTGGCATACATGTAAGTTGCCCCAAGCAAATCAGATATATATGAGAAATTTACTAATCAAATTGATTGTACATGTGTACAATAGATAATATGTTGACCATAGTCTACCTTGGCGTCGGTAGCCATGGTGAGAACATGTAGGGCATATGGTTTTGTTGGTTCCCCAACAGACAAGCGATGGATGTTGTCAATCCTAACCATGCTAAACCCAACAAGGTTATGCAAGATTTCAATGGTCCCTAGGGGGTAAGGGTTAATCTCAGCTGTAGAGATCTCACATACTACATTGTAGTGGTTGCTTGTTGATCATGGCATTCCTCCTGATATTAAGCATTACTCTAAAACTTGATGTGGCAATTGCATCAGTTGCACTCTCCGTGCTGAGAGAAGTTACCCAGGATGCTACAGTGTATGAAGGGGATTGCCCGGAGAATAACAAGTCCACCAAGTCTACCAGTTTGGTGGACATTCTTAACTGATAAGTTTTGTCTCATTTTTCATCAGGCATCCCGATGAATCATGTCTGGCTAGCTATTGTAGGGGCTGGGGTGGCTGCTGCCCTCGTTGTCTTGATGAGCTTCATGCCAGACACGCCCCGCTTCTATCTCATCCGCCACAAGAGAGAGAGGGCACTAGACGTTCTACGCTGGCTCCGTGGTTCCACGGCTGATGTGGATGGGGAATGTAGAGAAGTAGAAGATGCCTTGGACAATTCCAGTGTAAGGACACAACAGAACTGAGACGTGATCTTTTGCTTTTTACGCTTCGTGACCACTCAGTAAAAAATCCAGCCTTCTTGTACATTGTCTTGAATTTAAATAGCTCAGGATTTATTTATGATCTGGAGGTTGATTCCAGTCCATGGGAGGTTACGCCCAGCTTACATGTATGGCAGTCTTGAGTACCCATCAAACTTCTAGGTTGATAGAGGCACATGTAAATAAGGGTAAAGTGGTTTGTCCATGGACACTGAATATGGCAGCGGCTGGATTCAAACCCCAGTTGCCACATTCTGTCAAATTCAGTAGGCTGCACATTTTCCTGATAGCAGAATGTTGGATTAATGAAGCTTCGATCCTTCCTGTTTCCTCATCATACTAGAACAGTTCCCAATGTATTAACACTTTTTGTCTTTCAGGAGAAGTTCTCCATCCGTGAGTTTGGCCAGCGATCCCTCCTGAAGCCCTTGTTAATCTCCGTCATGCTGATGATCTTCCAGCAGTGCAGCGGCATCAATGCTGTCATGTTCAATGCCAAAGACATCATGCAGTCGGCGGTGGAGAACATCTCTGCTGACGTGGCAACCATCATCCTGGCTGCCGTCCAGGTCGGGGCGACCTTCTTGAGCGTGATTCTGATGGACGTGGCAGGAAGGAAAATCCTGCTCACCGTTGCAGGTACTCGCAAATTTCGTGTTACGTGTCCATAATTAGTGCATGGAAATTTCAAAGATGTCAAATCTTACAATTATTAACCCCTTCGAATTCAGCATAAACTTTCACAAATACACCAAAAAGGTCTTAACAGATACAGTGCAGTTCAGAGTTTTAGCCAACACACAAACATGCTTAGCGTGTCAGCATGTTTCAATTCCAACAGACATGCAAGGAGTTAACTGCAAACACGAAACACGCTGACCCCTGCATAACAGGGAAGTTGAGAGAATGCCGACACTGCAGTCCGATCTGTTGAGTATAAACATGCGCATGCTACGCCAAACCCCAGAACCGCCAGGCCTTGTAACATTTTCCTAGTTTCCCGCAACGAAAAGTATTCAGTTTGACTACAGCTCAAGTTGTCTTCAAATTCCAGGGAAATGTGGTCAGTAGTTTACCTTGTATGTAGTAGGCATTGCAAAATTATTTTCAAAGATAAAGCCTTTTGTTCGGCCATACAGGATCGATGAAAGTACCATGCAGGCAACACTTTTGGTTTCCTGTCTGAATCGCTCAGAAAACTTCTGAATCAGGCACACTTTTTTTGAGCATGAAATCAATTTTCCGACTGGGACAATTAAAACTAGCAGGTTTTATGACAAAGCATTTCCGAAATTTAGAGAAAACAATTATTTAAGAAATCCACAAAATATAAACTGGGTTTGACTTCGCCAGTCTGCTATCTAAACTTTATTCAAGACGGCTGCCACGGTGGCGATCCTAGCATATGCTTGACAGTTGTTGCCGTTCTCGCCGTGCTCAAGCTCAGTGTGTTCAAAATCACGTGAATATAAATTCAAGTGAGGTGGGGATTTTTCCCATCAGTTTTCGACCTTGGAACTGGAAAATCTACCAAAAGAAATCACTCTGACTGTGACAAACGGCAAAGATCTTCTACATGCACCGGCTACACACAACAGATAAAGTAGTACCTGTTTACACTTCATAAATATGCATGTTGTGTGACATTTAAGGGCGGTAGCATTGCATTTGTGGGAGCTGTATTGAAATGAATATGTAATGCAGTCATTCATATTTAAAATTGGTGGTTGGGATAAAAGGACTGGAGTGGTTGCAATTTCGCAATTACTTTGGTTGCAGCACTACATCTGTTGTTGATGTGGGCAGCAGAAAAAGTCAAGTTAAAATTTACTCATGTTCAGTGGATTTTTTTTTTCTGATACATGAACTAAATTTCCCTAAATTAAGAAATACTTCATTGGAAAATTAGCTTGTTATAATGGTTCTGCCCGAGGAATGGATTTCTTTAGTAGTTATATTTATTTGTGAAAAGTTTTCTCGCACAACCTGGAAGTGCTTAAAACCGATCTACAAGGTCATGTAGCATCCAACCAGCAATGCAAACGGCAAAGCGTGTATTGAACCGTGTGTCAGGTTCAGTGATCGTCTCAGTGTGTAGGCTAAAATTCTGTACTGTAGGATTAACAAAGACGTAGGCACATCAGTAGGTAGGCGTGACAAACGTCTGACCTTCCTCCAGTCAATGCTTTTTTATAAAATTCAGCCTCCACTTGGAGGCCAACTTACCAACTTACCATGCTTGGGTGATTTGGTGTAGGCATTCTAATGGCTGTCAGTTCGGGCACATTCGGGCTCTACTACCAGCTCAAAGCGAACCAGAACGAAAACATGACCACTACCATTGCTCCAGCCTTTGAACTGCTGGGCAATGCTACCGTTGCTCCCACTGCGGCCGGCCAGCCTGACCTGACGTGGCTGTCCCTCGTCAGTCTCATCATCTACATCATCGGTTTCTCCATCGGCTGGGGACCCATCCCTTGGCTCATCATGTCAGAGATTTTCCCCACTAAAGCCAGAGGGGCAGCAAGTGCCATTGCTGCAGCGGTCAACTGGCTGTTTGCGTTCATTGTCACCAAGACTTTCGTGTCTCTGCAGGTAATGACTGAATCTTGAATATGACATGTTTTTGAATGCCTCAGACAAGCTTTATAAGCTGCGAGTTGTTGATAAATGAATTTTATTTAGAAAAGTTGTGCAATGAAAATCAGTGAAAATGGGTACCAGTCTATTTCCCCCTTCATCCAATGGAATTTTTCACTGGTAACAAACCTCCCAACCCTCCCGATTTTGGCAGAAAATTTCCACTTTTTCACTTTGTTCCTGCCATTCCGATTTTGCCTCTTAAATTTCCGTCAAATAGCAATTTTGACAGGCTTATGTATTACCAAAAACTGACCACGTAATCCTGTTCATGTACCGTAATACGACTTATCCAACCTACCCGGACAGTCTTTTGACGCGTAACAGCCGAGAGATGGGTATGATACATGGATGTGATACTGAAATCATTCGTGGACGTAAATGCCCTGTATCAACAAGCTGCATTCTATCGACAAGCTACATTGTAATTAACATTGTATGCGTCGCGCGGTGCCTGGTTTTGCTAGGAACTGCAGCTAAAGATGTTCAGATCAGACTAAGCACTGCTGTGAAACTGACCATGATCATGTCAAGTGTGCAAGCAGTGAATTTTTCGCTGAATTTTGTGGTGAATCAATACATTCAGGAGATGAAAAATTATTGTGGACCATTTCAGATGATATAAACTCTTGTGGAATTCAAAATTTTATGGAATCGTTGAGTATGAGAGGTACTGTACATCATCATGGACACGGATTCGACTCCAGTACAGTGCATCGCTGATTTTTACTTGTTCATGGTAATATGGAGAATGTTCCAATTGTTTATGAAAAATTCCACATTTTGGAGAGAAGGATTCCGAATTCTTGATAGCCAATGCTGGGAGGTCTGCTGGTAACCTGTGTTGGTTCAGTAAAGCTCTTGTTTGCTCTGTCATTCATAATTCCACAGACCTTGTTTAACAGATTTTGGGAAGAACTTATTGAAATAAGCAGGTATCATCATGTTCACTCATCTGTATTTCTGCTCAAATTTGTTGCACATTAGAAACCAAACAGTCTGAGTTGGCATGTGGAGGCAAAACCAAGAGAAACTTGTTTGTCCTAAGAAGAAGCGTGCGTTCCATGTAAGCCTCTTGATGCATGCTTAGCTGGTTTTGCTGAGATCGTGGTGGAACATGTCATTGATCAAATCTGCTGTACACTAAATATCTACTGGGAAAAACGTGCAAAGTAGTTCATCACTTGACATTTTTGTGATGAGCTTTTTCCCTGCGCCAAGCAGATTTGTACATGTGCTTGGCAGCCGCATGATATAAGGAATTCCACACAGCTGCCACTAAGCAGAAACGGTTACCTAGTGAATGTTCTTAGCAGAGTCAGCGAACTACCGACCGAACATAAGATTCATTCTGTGTAATTTTGGTTGGTAACTCGTTTTTGCTAAGCACAGCTTAGCACTTAAAAACAGCATGAAATTGGTTGTAGTCAGCCATTTACTATTTACATTTCCAACCCCCCCCCACATTGTGGCATCTCACAGCAAGGACTGACAGAGCAAGGGGTGTTCTGGCTCTATGCGGGCGTCTGCATCATTGGCGTCATCTTTGTCATCTTCCTGGTCCCTGAGACCAAAGGCAAGACGCTGGAAGAGATTGAGGCAGTTTTCACTGGCCAGGCTCTGCACAGTCACCTTCCATCTGGCTCCGACAACAAAATAGGTTTCATAAACGACTAACACGGCATCTGATGTAACCCAAAGAAAACAAAACCCATGCAAAATTACGAGGATCTCCACCAGTCTTTAATTTCTAATCAGGAAAGCTGTGAAAATATTTGTGTAGGTTGGAGACTCAGTCTTTCAGTATAAGATTTCTTCAAGTTATTCTATAGAATGATGGGAGTGGATAGATCGCATTAACATCCCTGCTTGCATTTTGTAAAGGAGGGGTCACTGAAGGTTTTGGTAGCCAATCTTTTTTGGTATTTTGTAAGTAATTTGAAACTTAAAAGAAGCCTTAAGACAAAAATCAACCTGTGGAAATCGGTATCTGGCACAAAATACCTTTACTCACACACAAGAAGATGTTAGCAGTTTTCAACTAAGGTTGCATTCCCTTGCATTGAAAACAAAGTTCATGATCAGTCTACAGGACTTTCAGTACACATCTTTTTACAGATGCAGCTGTGGTAAAAGAATTTAAGAAAGAGCATCAGTATGGTATGTGTACTTTGATTCCAGTGCAGGATAAATAATTAACTTGTAATTTTGGAAAATTTCTGGATTAGGATTGGGTGAGTATCAGCAAGTATGATCCAAAGACAGTTAAGTTTCACCGTAGTATAGAAAAGTAGTGTTGCATGTACCTAGGAACTAAAACAAGTGTACCTATTAATGTAATTAGTGTACCTGAAATGCTTTTGAAAAGATGCAACCCAAGATAGGAACTAGTGATTTGCCCGTTGTGGAATGGGTCCATTTTGGAAAAGGCCCATTTTCACTATGCATCAAATACTGGTAAGCAAGTATGTTGACCAAGCAACAAGTAACCGGAAGCCAATGACCAGTAGTTGCTTATCACATGGCAACCTATTAGTTGGTGACTTGGTTTTGCTTAGAAAATTCTATCCATGCCAACAAATTTGTCTGCGCTTTATGGCATCCAGCCAACAGACTGATCCAAGTGGGAGCTGGACGGGACTGAGCTTGATACCATCTGAAATGCTTCAAGTCCCCATCCCAAATGATAGGTTCCAAATAAAAAAGTTCCCTGACCCTACCAGGCACCCATCAAAATCTATGAATTTCCAGAAATTTTGATGGATTCGAGACTGTACACCTGATAACAGCGCAGAAACTCTTGTCCCGCATTTATCCAGATAGGCAGAATGTTCTGTATTTTTAATTTGGAAGACTTGTGGAGTATCTTGGCCTAAGGTCTTGGGGTTGTCATCAAAACGAAAAACATTTCTAGGTTTCCCAATGTAACCTGTAGTCGGTAAACTAGTACATAAACAAGTGAACTGGGGGAGATTTAGCTAGGTAGCCAAATGAAATTGTCAGTGTTCGATGTACTAATTTGCTACAACCAGTAAATGGATTAAACTACCAGACCGGTCACTTTCTTTGTGAAACACAACTCAAATTTTCTTTTAAACTTAAGTTTAAGAGAGGAGGCAAATAATAATAATAATACATGTAGTAATAATTCCATCTAGCTTGCCTAGAAAAGTTCAAAAAGAAAAATTCCAGTTTATTCATGTTCAATCATTCTTGAATTTTTCCACTGAGCAAAATCTGTGAAAACATTTCATCTGAAACTTCACTTCATTTGGTGTGGTCTTGAAGCAGGTGTTTTGAACAATGCTTTAATTGTTGGTACTTCATGTAAACTCATGGCTTCCCTTCTTTTGACTGCATGCCTCTATACGGAACACTGACTGGTCTTTCCAATTTACTTGCCATAAAATTGTTACAAATATTTAGGAGAAGAATGTGCATATGTAATGTTACAGAATTATGTAGGTTAATTCTAAAGCTCATTGAGAGTAAAAATATATATTTTCAGTTCATATCTCAATGAAAATCAATGACAGTATATTTTAAGATGCTTGCTTTGTAGAGAGAGTGATGGTGAGTAGATTATGAAACAATGTTGTAATTTATGTACCATCTAGGCCTTGATCGATTTTATGGCTGTTGCCATGTCATGTGTCCGTGACGTATGATGTACATCAAATGTGTCGCTTTTTTACTAACTTTATTTTCAGCCTGATTATACTGCCTGAAACCCGATTACAAATTCAAATACATTGAAAGTCGCTTTTATTCTGTTTGTTGCCAAAATTTTATTGACTGGTTGCAATTGAAAAGGGTCTTGGTTTGCCATGATTTTGAATTTGACGGGCTGGCTAAGATTTGTTTGCCTTCCCCATGACTTGTTATGAACGAGCCAAAATACTGTATTATGTATTCTTGGAGAAAACCTAGCAATGCACATGGACACCTCCCCGAATTGTAACATTTTTCGGGTTTTTCTGTGCAAAATGAACTCCAACGTCAACAAGAGAGATTGCAATTGACACCTTGGGGGTTGTTTTGCTTGTTGTCTTTTCTTTTTGTTTCAAATTTAGGCTTAATTGGAGTTTTAGGCCTTCTTTTGTGTGGAAGCATCATTTTGTAGGCGTTACTGGCTTTTACTACGCAGATCGAGTAAGAAATATCGAGGGGATCTCAATAAGCACCTCTAGCTTCCTAAATAATTGAGTCTGTTTCACGATCAGACGATATTTGTGCATCTTTCGTTGGTCCTTGTTGCTTCGTTTTTGTATTTGATTATTTGGGTCTTGATGTGTTCGTATTTGTCAGTTCTCTCTTCCGTCCTCGTCATACATGCTCTGAACGTTGCTGTACATAGTGAATATACCAATGGTGTTCCAACGAATGTAGTAAAACGCAGTATTCAGACGTCACACAGTTTTTGAAGTTGTGAACCAAGGTCTGTTGTGATAGTCGTGTAAGCTTGTGTGCCCCTGGCTCTGTCCAGCATTTTCTGCCGTGATGAATGACAAGCATTTACGCTGTGTTGGGATCAGGATACTTGCATTTCCTTTGATGTCCTTATGTTACTGATTCCACCCCGCCCACGCCTTCACTATCTGTCCGTATTCAAGAGAACTGCTCATGAATTTCGTTCCTATTTTGTTTTTCTATGTGCATGTGTTTTGGCGATATCAATAAAGAAATCATTAACGGAATCATTGTTTAAAATAAGTTTGAAATGCATAACAGCCTAATGTGGATGGTTTTCTATTCAAGTGCATTACTAAATCATGGTGTTACTTCTTTTGCAGCATTTTTGAAAGGAAAAAATACATCCAAAACAATGATGTGTTAAGTTTAATGTGGCTTGTGTTATTGATGAAGCCGAAATGTCGGATTAAAATGTTAAAAATTTCTTGTATTAAAACCTTCTGAGCTGGGTGTCAGAATGTTTGTTTTTTTCTAATTGGATACCTCTCATTCTCACATTTGTCATCGGTTTTCCTTTTACGTAACGCATCAGTAGTTCACCTTTGGGATGCAGTTTTTCTGTGAAATGAAATCATCCGATGGAATTGTTTCCCAATGTAGTTTAATCGGGTGTGCAGATTTTTTCAACCAACTCTGTCATTGAGGTTAGATGTTTAATTTGTCGAATTTTCCATGCTTCGACAACCCATGCACCCATCAACATACATGTTACCATACATGTCCATTGAACGAGAGGTTTCTGTGGCCATAAATCATTGAATGAGGAATAAGAACACGCTCGCGCATTCATGTTGGTATGTTTGGATCATTATTTCCGTTTCCATGGCAGGAGTGTGGCCAGGTAACAGGTACCAGAACCACATCCCAAGAAACGATTCTCTCAATTTGTGGATTTTAACATGGTACATGTATATAAACGCTGGTAAAAAGTACGACAGCTGCGCTTTAAAACGCAGTAATTCTATTTTGAATAAGACGCCGACGTTTGTCTTAAATTACATCATAGGCTAAGATACGGCAGACAGCTCTTGTGTTAACGTACGCCGTCTGTCGTATCTGTTGCCTGCATTTTCATATTTTTAAAACCCCAATGGTGCGCTTTGCCATATTGGTCATAATTAATATTTTCCCAGGAATTAGTTTGGGGTCACGGTGCGTTTAGGCGTGACTCATTATAACTCTCATTAAGATAATCATCCATTTGAGGTACATTCCATGCATGTGGAACTTTTTTTACCACAGTGTTGTGTAAACCATGTGCAAACCGGTACTATTTTTACTCTTGTCGCGCGTGGGATAGGTTGGCTCGTGATCCATTGCAATTATGCCCTTTCCGCCTAATGCTAGTGCACAAATTACATGTAGGGCCTATTGTAAGACGGCTATATATGATGTGCACGTACATCAACCACATACACATGAACTCTGCACACACTGTGGAAAGCGTAGCTGTTAGTTCCATGCCGTTTTTGAGATACGGAACGGGTGCTTAAATAGGTAAGGTTTGAATATATATACACACATAATAACAATTTAGTTCAAATGGAATAGTTCTGAGTACTACACGGTGTCGACTGGCGATCATATTGGAGGGTAAAACGATATCATTCGCTTGGCAAGCTACTGCGCTGTGACGTCGACATGTGTTGTGTTGAAGTGCTTTGATATTTTATGATATTACGAAGGATGTTAAACTAGCTCTCATTTCAACTTCAGTCTGACGAAGGAATTCATCACTAATATGAATAACCTATTTAGATTATTTTTTAGCTATTTACATTTGGTTTACAAACGAATTTATACTTCGATAGGGCGCATGGCAAGGACCCGATGCTACTCGGTGAATACACTCACGCTCACGTTCTGTTTGGGACGCGTGGCCTACACTATACACGACATATATCCTTTTCTCATCCTCAAGTACGGGTTTCCGAGATAACAGCTTCCACAGTCGGTACTCACACGGGAAATTACGCATTAGTGATCTGAATCCCTAACTCTCATTTAATTTTGTTCACCTTGTATTAGGCTTCAGCCGTTAGTCGTTGGGCCTTGACTGTGTAAAAATACGCACGGTACGTGGTCACGTTTGAATAGACGTCAGAATTTTTTTCTAGACTCTGACAATATATGTGAACCTTGTACCGTCGAGAACGATTGCCCTGCTGTCATGCCCATTCACTGAAGTGTGCTGAGCGCGCCGTCCATGATCAATTTCAGTTAAACGTTCAACTTTGTTTAATTCTGGCTGGGTCATCAGTTTGCGGAATGACAACGCCTATTAGTGTCGGAGTCGCCTGATCGACTATTGAATTTGCAGTTCATGTGAGTGTCGCAACTCTGAGGGTCGGCCTGCTTGTAGGCCCGGCACGCGCATCATTGTGGGTTTGGACTTCTAGGCTGGAATTGGAGCCGTAGATTTTGTCTCCGATCATTCTGACATTTTTTCTTATACAGGAAGCCGTGTTTCAGTGTTACTGAATTTCTTACGAAGGTTTGTGAAAGGTGTCGACCAGTTTTGATCAGCTGTCAGACTGGAAGACTTTCCCAGGATTTCCTTAAGTCAGGTAAGGGTGCAAATTGGCATTGGCCGAGGGGACAGGTCGATCAAAATACCGCCTTTTGTTCCGTGTTTGAGGCTGAATCGCGTGATTCTAAAACGATATCAAATTTAATGGGGTGAGGGTTCATGCAGTTTTCACCCCTAAAAGAAATACTTTTTATCGCCCTTCCCTGTGGGGCTGTTCCTTTCCCCAGCTGGAAAGGGTGAATTCCTTATAGCTGATGATAAGCTCCCCTCAGTCCCGGAAGGGCGCACTTTCTTTAACCAGCCTTTTTCATGAATAGCTGTATTGACCATTCATTCAACACAATAAACTATAGAGGTCATGGTTTGAGGGCAACTGAGTTGAAGTTGTGATAACAGGAGTTTTTCCTGATTTCCTGATCATTTCCAATTCGACTTCCCCGTAACCTTAACAGTGTGTACTCGTTCCAAGATTATTGTTTCTTCTCCATTGTATAAAGGAGATCATTTCTATCGCTTTGTTTAGAGATTTGATATTTTTTTTGTTCAGGGACTCGGGAACAATAATGGTAAACTCATTGTTATTTTAATTCAATACCGGCGTTGCGATGCGGCTGACGGAAATTTATTTCTCGCCGCAGAGACGCTTTTCCAAGTTTTTCTTTTCTTTGCCATTGAATCTTAAACGGAGATTTACTTTGTGATATTACTGTAAGCCCCTAGAGGTAATGAAATGTTTAAAGGCAAATTGCTAGTAAGTTCAAGGGTTTTCCTTTCAATTTACAATTCTACAGGAATGAATTTGGTCATTATAATGATGCGTCATAACAATATAATGTGCGGTATTTTGACCTTCGTACATGGCTTTGTTATATCTAATCCTGAAGGTCTATTGTTATTCATAATCTGAAGGTAATTTCCCAGTGTCAAATCCATGGCCCCGTATAAATATCATTCAAGTTCAGTTTGACCTTTGCATATAGGCCTACATGTAATGCGGGATGTTATATAGGCCTCACAGATCGGGTATTCAATCAGCAAAGCGTATATCCGTGTTCTTGGTCGCATTAGCAGGGGCGCAGTCTCCCTTCATTTAAATAAATAAGGAAAGAAAAAAAAGACGAAAAAGAGGGAGGGAAACTGAGAAAAAGGGGCCATACTGCCTGAAAATGCACCACCGAGCGGCTAGAATCCTAATTTTCCACGCCGTGAGGGCTAATTCGCACTGTCGCTCGCGGGTATTTTACCATCGCTGGTTTAGTTCACGCCCCCCACCCCTTTGGAAAATACTGACACGTCCCACCCTGGAAAATTATGGATCCACCTCTGATTACGGCTGTACAATGCCGACGGGAATGATCCGTGTAATCGTCGTCACAGTGGAATATGCATGATAGGCTCATCTCAAGTTGTAATTTGGAAGAGCCTGTCAAGGAACACGTTAAACCATGCAAATGGTTGAGGACAGGTTTTTGACGATCGCGTTTTAATCAACTTCTCCATCACAACGAACTATATCATCCATATTTGCAGATGACGAACCAAGTTTCTACACTTTGAAAGTTTCAGTTGAGTACAGCAATGTGATTGTTTTTTCCAACTTTAATTTTTCATCTTGGAAATCCTTTTATTGTAATCCGTCAAATTTTCAGTGTATGTCAAAGTAAGTCAAAGAGAAAACCTAAACGTACCCTTTAACAAAATCATGATGAAAAGAAACGGATTTCGAAACCGAAAGAAAATTGTATCCACACAGCAGGCGTCTCTGTAATGCATGAGAATTTTGAGAACAGTGGTGCGTAATCACGTGCACTTAACTGGAAAATGGAAATGTTATATTTGAAAACATTTGGATTTTTGTGTTATCTTTTAGGGCCTTTTTGGGGCTGAGACTACACTGTGGGGCTTTTTACACGTTTTGGGAAGAAAGGGAAATAGAGCAAAACAAACCTGCCTTCCTCTGATCTGTTTGTAAAATTTATTTTGGTCTTAAAGTTCTTTGGGGGTGGGGTGGGGTGGGATACTGCCCCTGCAGTCCTTTTGGTCCACCATTTGAATACTCACTAGAGTTTTACAATAAGGAATTCGGCGTGTTGATTTGTATAGTGATCAAACAGGTGTAGGTTGTCCAATGCGACATCGTTGTTAATCATTCGAATTTACAAAAGCAGTGTAGTGCGATCAAATGTTTGTTTATAATAAGCAAAGTACATCTATGTTTCTTGAAGTTCTTTTTAAGTATATTTTTCAACTTTTTGTATGAGATAAATATTTCCACAGTTTGAATTATGTATTCTCCAGTTCGTTCTTATGAGACCTAGGTTTAGAAACATTGTTCCTGTTTTGGAAACAAATCGTTTTACAAGGATACATTTTTTGATCAAGATTATTTACATGAAATTTTTGAGTTCGCAATTTAATATATGAAATATATTTTTTCGAGTTCGTTTTCAAGAGATACATTTTTGGATTTCGTTTTTATGAGATATAAAATCAAAATTGAAATTATAGGCTCTCAAAAATTAACTTGAAAACGTAATCTCATAAACTAAATTTGGACAGAATATATCCCGTAAATATGAGGTTGAAAAAGTGGTTAATGAAAACAAACTCTCAAAAATATGTATTTACTTCATTTTTCGAAAATATAGTTGATGGCACTTCAGGGCTTTGTTATATAGGAATTCACTGGACTGCATCTGCGTTTTTCTTCTGTACGTTTCAGAGTGTTAACTGCTGCCTATGTCGTGTTATCTGAGGTGTACCTTCTAGCAAAAAGACAGAGTGACGCTTGCATCAAAATGCATGGTCGACTGATTTTAGAACCTAGCTAGACTCCGGTTTAGACTACATACTCATATGTCGCAATAATTTTATCTCAATATTTTGACAGGTAGTGTTTGATTCTGTGACACCTGCATTTCTAGCCCGTAATCAAGTATGGCAAGCAGCGAGCCCCAATCGCAACCCTTCCGGATGTTTCTCTGGACCATCCCTCGGTCAGTCTCCACAGCATTCGAGCGATGCATGAGCGGCCTCGGCAATGTGGCTCTTGTCCATGAGCCTTACACCACTGCCTACTACTTTGGCCCAGACCGCAAGTTCTTCAACACACCCTTCCTTCCTGTCGAACACGACTACTCTTACGCTAAGGTCAAGGCAATGATGGAAGCTGAGTTCTACGGTAAGGATTACGTCTTTGGCAAGGACCACGCCTACTCACTAGACGAGCGATATGACATGATACCAGATGGGTTTATCCACTCGATCTTGATCCGTGACCCAGCCCGAGCGTTGGCGTCCTTCTACGACGTCTGCAATATGCCGATACTGCGACACTACAGTCTCTTGAATCACGTTCTACCAGAGGGCTACGCCTTTAAGCAGCTCTACGATCTCTACGAGCACCTTCGGACCACCACGGGGCAGGAGCCTGTGGTGTTGGACTCGGACGATCTGCTGCAGTACCCGGAGCAAATGATCCGCCGCTACTGCGAGGCCATCGGGGTGCCTTTCAAGACCAGCATGCTGGACTGGGACCCACAGGTTAACGTCACCCAGTCTTGGGCGAGCAGTCTGAAGCTCATGCAGCACATTGGAGTGTACGAGAAGGCGCTTAAGAGTACAACCTTCAATTGCTGTCCGCCCAAGCAGGTTGACGTGCTATCTCTTCCTACCGATTACCAGCATGCCATCAAGGTCTCCCAGCCGTTCTACGATAAGCTTTACGAGAGGAGACTCATCCCGGAAGACAGAGAGACGGAAGTTTGAGTTGGACTTTATGTTTGGGATGAGAAGACATGCCGTGATAGATGGAGACAATGCCGCATTTTCAGAAATAGCACTTCATCCCCGAAAAAAAAATTATCCACATTCCAAAGTCTTTGTTATAGTCATGAAATACTTGCCGAAGTTGGACAAACTGGCCAATGGCCCCTGTTCATGCTATGTATGTGTGTCAAAACATTTCATTTTATTATTTAAAACAAACTTGCCTTATGGGCCTTAAAAACAAGAAGGGAAAAGAGATTCGGCGTTTTAGTTCTTGTAGTTTTAGGTTACGACAATTTCCCTAACTTACTAGTGCCCTCCGTAATAGGAATTAATATAAATGATTAGAAGATAACGATTTGTCAAAAGTTCCAAAAGTAACGACTAGTGGTTATGATCGACTAAGCATTCTGAAACATACTGTGACGGATTATTGATAAAAAGAGAAATTCCCAAACTGTAATTTCAGCCTTTTGAAATGTGTTTTGAACTCAATATTTCCAGAGCTCAATGCTGGCAAATTGATGCATTGTGCTTATTGTATAGCAAGCCTGATGGTTTCAGTTTTTATGTGCGTTTTTAAATTTTCATTAGATATAATTAACACGTGCGAACATGATTTACCCTGTATTAAATCTCACAGACAAGTTAGAGTGAGAGGGTTCATACTATGCTTGTATTTCCCTTGTGATTAAGTGTTCAAATAGCACTTTTCAAATATAGCAGAAATCTTTTTAACGAACCGGTTTCATTTATTGTCGTTGCTTTTGCATTCAACTATGGAAAGGATAGTTTGTTGGGCAGAGTAAAGGTAGAGCAATGCTATCTTTGATGAAACATTCAGTGAATAACCTGTAAAGGTTTTATACTGTTTGTTGGACACCACAGCCTGCACTGCAAAAACAGATGTTAAATTTGCAGGGTGTGGTATCGATTTTCCGACAAATGATTCAATATTTTGATACCATTTTTTAGATAATTATACACAACATTATTTACGGGCTAATTTTACCATGCAGTTCACAATAGAGTGGAATATGAATGGCGACCCTTTGGAGACATATCCTTAGTTTCGTCACAACCGACTGGAGTTCAAAGTCTGTGGACCTGCTTAGTGAAAAATCTATTGCCATATGGCTGGAAAAAAGGATGGCGCCTTTTCTCCTAATGGGCGGCATGTTAACAAATTCCTCAAGAGGGCTGGCTATGGTGTCCATTGCCGGCAAAGGTTTTCATTGACCTTTGATCATTACAGCATATTACATACTGACTTTACTCATTGTAAACGTAGTGTGAGTTTAAAAGTGGAACTATATACAAGCAGACACCATAGAGCCCACTCTAACCAATAAAATCATGGTATTCATTCTGCGCAGCCAGACAGTACGATTGTCGCTTTTAATGGAAAAATATATATAAAAGTGCACCTACCTTCGGAGGTTATCCATTTAGTTTTTTGTAAGTGGTAATTCGGAAGCTTGAGTTCAACATATGTAGCAACACCAAGACAAGATTTGTTTCCAGATATTTGAATTTAAACGCAAAACGTTTGCTCAATATGTTATTGTATTGCTGGACGAACTGCTTGGTATTCTTAATATACATCATGTAGGCTAGAAGGTTTGAAATCAAACTTATTACTTTATGTAGATATTATGGAATAAAACATACAGAGTTACAATATAGTTCACGATCACAGAACTGTATTTCACGATCACATCCGTATAGTTTCTACTGGGCCTGTACATGTACATCCATACTCTCAACATTTGTCTTCCTGAGCGGCAGCTGTCTTTTCACGGTTCTACGCATGTGTTGCATGCATATGGTGTGCTCATCCCCATTGGCACCCCTAGCCTTGCTGAGACTACACGTTCATGCATAAGGTTTATGCTCGTGTGCATTATACAAATTCAGGTAGGCCAATAGCATTAAGCCACAACAAAGTGTAAGGCCTTTGATTGTAGGGATATGCTGTGAAAGCGTAAGTTGATTATGCTCTCCGTCAGGTCTAGTTCAAGTTGCCTTGCTTTCCTTCCTTTCTTATGAGAACGTGCATCTTCATGTGTGCATGTACGAGGGCTCAAAAAAGCACTGTATTGAGCCAATGTCCAAACAATAAAGAAAAACGAGAATTGAAGTAATGTGTAAATAATTTATGTACCTGCACTGGGACGCAGGCGTGCAAGTAAAAAGTTGGTTGTGATGTGATGATTTCTTTTGCGGATAATCCCTCAGCGCAAGCTCAATTTGAGGAATGTTGACTCCATTAGCTGCCGCATCGCGCTGTTCCCGTCCAGGATGATGAGTGAAAATTTGAAGCATCGAGTTAATTGGCGTATAGATAAAGAAGAATACATGCGTTTCACAATAGTGCGCCTCCGAGAGTTTGCAACGCGTTGACCAATCACAAGGTGCGAAATCTGTCGACCCAGTGCGCATTTGGAAAGGGTCGACAGCTTTCGCGCCTTGTGATTGGTAGATCTTTTGCAAACTCTTGGAGGCGTGCTATTGTGAATCGCCCGTATCCGCTTCGTAAGTGACTTCGTCATACACGCGGACGCGTGTATGACGTTGCGAGTTAACTTGAAGTTGCGCGTTATATTAACATCCGGTTCCATGTAAACGGCGATCAATAGAGGGATCCCAATACGACGCTTTTAGCGTCGATCTGCGCACTTCCGCGTTTAAAAACGAGGCTGTATGTGTCAGGTTCAATTCTTAATACGATAAGACGATTGAAAGAAAGGAGTCAGGACACAAAATACATAAAGGTATGTTAAATTCAGACTTTTCAGGCTGCAAAATGTTGTGGAAGAGTCTTTCAGGATGACTCGACACGTAAAATCAATAGAAAAAATGACAACAATTGACCGCGAACTAACCTACCTGCGATGGTTATGTATCTTGTGCAGAGGGCGTGGTTTAAACTGAAGTGGTATCACACTTACGAACCGGATACTGCATGTACTGTGTCGACTCCGCGGGCGCACGACGAAGTTCAACAGAGAGCCTCGATTCCGATACAGATATGCGCAGACGGCGCTAATGTGAAATCCCTCTATGCATTAACTTTATGTGCAGTGCCTGTTAAGTGGTTTAAACTGAAGCGACGCCACACTTATGAACCGGATAGACCTTTTCACTCATAAATTCATTATTCTGCGCACAAAGGGCCTTGGCAGCAAGAATTGTGAGCAAGCCATTGAAAATGTACTGGGGTGCGACTTTGATGATCTTTTTTTCTCAGGTTTCATGGCTTTGTTAATTTTTTCTTCAGAAAATCCCATTAAATCGTTTCTGTGCTCTAGCTCTGTAAAAAGACTTTATAATCGTGATTTCAAGCTCCTGTGCGCACGAGATCGCCGTTTCTTAGTATGGCCCCCTTCCATTATAAATCACATCGTTTAGTGTTCTTGGAGCCAACCTGTGCATTGTAAACACGTACTGATGTTCCATGTACAGATGCTCTACGCGCATAGCTTTCCACAGTGAACCGTTGCAACTTCACAATGGCTGTTTATTTATGTAAGCTGCTATTGCCAGTAACACTCCACTCATCAGCCATGACCACATTGAAGGAGCTTTTGATCTCTCTGCATCATCAATGCAGAGAACAAACTCTGGATATATGCTTGATCGATGCAGCCTCAGAAGAATTGTGTATTACGTAATGCATGCACAATCCACATTTAAACTCCAACTGTTTCGATCCGGTCATGATATTGAACTAAATCCAGGTCCTTCCCGTAATAATGATCTAAACGTTCCAATCTGAAATGTGTCCTACTCAATGCCCGCAGTGTTGTCAACAAATCTCGGAAGCTGCAAGCAAAACTCGTCGTCCACCAAATTGATATTGCCTTTGTGACCGAGACATGGATGTTTTTTTCCAGTGACCTTACACGGACAAAACGTGTTAACACGATTTTTGTTCAAAATGTCCCAAATCTGCTGGTCTCATTCGATGCACTGTACTGTTCAGGAATACAGCAGTTCTCTTGACACTTTTCCAGTCTCTTTGCCAGCCTGTTCTTGAATATGGATCGGCAATTTGGTGCAAGAACCACAATGTATTAAGACAGTTAAGCGATGCTTCACAAAATCTTGCCGTCCTTGCAATCTTGCTACCTCACTCACTTAGAACGCTTGTCTAAATTTACCTCCCCCTCTTTACAACAGACGCGTTTTCTTATGTGCTTCCGTCGTCATTAAATGCCTATTCAAACATATCGACATCCTATCACATTTTCTTCCACAGCCTTGCACAAGGAAGACAGACACCCTGCTCTTCAAACATCAGTACTGCCGAACTAATTGTGTGAAATTTTCTTTGTTTACCCTCTTTCCCAGACAGCTTAATTCGCTTCCCCATGACCGTGACCTTCGACACTTCTGTCTAGATACCTGCCCCAAAGACTTCTTTCACTCTTTGCATGAACACCTCTTTAACCAGGGCCCTATCATCCATGCCCTGTAGAATATCCAACTTCTTCCTGTAAGGTCAACCAACTTTGTTAGCAGGTTCCGTGTACGTGTCTTTTGTTTTGCATCGGTTCCAGTGCATTGCCAGAACAGGTATTTTTTTCTTATATATATATGTGCATGTATGTGCACTTAATATACTTTAAAACGCTCATTTCAATCTACGTTTAGATTTTGTTTTATTCATAGCTTTATTAATTGAACTAATTTTATAAATGTTACGTTGTATTGTTATGTTACGCTATATTAATACTGTTTTTATTTCCTTAATATTTCGCATTCATAATTTTCCTAATTCTAATTATTTCTTGTTTCCTATTTAACCAGTTGGAGAGCCCCTCGACAGAAACTATGTTTCTTTTGAGCAATCCAGAGGGAACTGGTTAAATATTGTGTCCTGAGCTGCATGTTTCAATGTATCTCCTGTAAATAGAATGTCTTTGAAAATGTATCGCGAAAAATGAAATAAATGAAAAATTAACAAAAGAAATAAATACTTATGATGGATGGGACCATGCTAAGAAACGGCGATCTCGTGCGCACAGGAACTTGAAATCACGATTATAAAGTATTTTTACAAAGCACTAAAAATCCTACTTAGAATAGAAACTGATAGCAAAACAATTTAGTGGGATTTTCTGCAGAAAGAAACCGAATAAAGACAGAGAAACTGAGAGAAACTGATCATCAAAGTCGCACCCCAGTACCTTTTCAATGGCCAGCTCACGCTTCTTACCACCAAGGCCGTTTGTGCGCATGCGAGCATAATTATGAATTTATTAGTGAAAGGTCTATCTGTGTACGACTTGGGAAGTGTGGCCTCACTTTATCTATACTGTTTGGTGAGGAACTGGTTCCCGTAAACAATGCAAAGAAGGTCATAAAATTTTGTACACCTGTCTGTCCTAGTGTGACAAGTGGGCTGCACGTAAAGATACTGCGCTGAACCTGTTACATCTTCTTTGTTTTAAAGGGAAGGAGGGCCGTTTACGTACGTACGTCACTATTCAATCAAGGATTTTGGGCAGTTTCCAATACTAAACTTTGTCTCCGTCTCAGGTTCGTGTAGGAAACCAATCCTCGATTGTGGGCCTGAAGCGTTTAGCTTAAATTGAAGTACTGTAATGTTTGGTTCTTTTGCAAGTTACTTCATGTTTTGTGGCACTATTAGACTTACTATTGCGCTTAAAACCTCAAAGTCAGGAAGTAAAAAACAGTTGAAACCTCAGACGGAGGCCAAGTTGAGTGTTGGAAAAACGGCCCTGGTTGAGGATGAACCGCGGTGACTGGGTTTTGGCACCAATTTAGATGAATCAGGGCTTGCAGTTTGTAGCATTGCTACCTGCTACAAACCCCACGCATGCGCATTAATGACTTTAGAATTTCCCTGTGAGTTTGTGCACAAGTCAATGGTGTAGCACTTTTTGGCTACAGATTTCCACCCCTGACTTTTCCCTTCCCAGCTTGAAGCACAGTGAGGCAGTGAGTTTGTGCACAAGTCAATGGTGTAGCACTTTTTGCTACAGATTTCCACCCCTGACTTTTCCCTTCCCAGCTTGTAGCACAGTGAGGCAGTGAGTTTGTGCACAAGTCAATGGTGTAGCACTTTTTGCTACAGATTTCCACCCCTGACTTTTCCCTTCCCAGCTTGTAGCACTGTGTAGCAGTGAGTTTTTGCACAAGTCAATGGTGTAGCACTTTTTGCTACAGATAGATTGCCATGCCCAGGCTTAACTGCTTCCATTCGTGTTTGCTAGTGCGTCCGGTCGGCGGCAAGGGTTTGGTCTAGTTCCCGGGTACCATTATAACCATACTGCATATCTAAGTCCAAGCTGATGAAGGTACCTGAAATTTCATAGGCTTGTACTGTAGCATGTAGCACTGCTACACGACATGCCTGGGAGATTCGTTCGTCCCATTTCGTGCCTGATGTAACAGCTGGGCGTGCACAAAGATTGTATAGCGCCACAATCTTTGGGCATGCATGCAGCTGCGATCCTATTTCTGTTTGCTCTTGAGGGCGCTGTGTAGCTTTACTGGTACAGTGAACATGATGCACGAAAATGGTGTCCATGTCGTGGTTGAAAGTCGGAAGAAGTGTAACTGGGTTTCTTATGGGTGACAGCCACAAGGTTAGTCCATCATATTATTCATTTCTTGTTTAGTAGGGCTACCTTTTGATCATAGTGGTTGATTTGAGGAAGAAACCGTAAGACTTCCTGCACCATGGAGGCTTCTATTCTACCTCCGTCAACTATGACTAGGCCTGCATATGCAGTATGCTAATTTAGGCTAAAGCTTGGGTCATACGTGTCATTATGGGTAAGGCCAATGAAAATTTGATTTAGGCCTAGGTCTTATCTTTGTTTTCCGTCAGTTTTTTTTTTTTCAAATTTAGATGCCTTTTTTTCATTATTGGTCATGTTGGTTATTTTCTGTCATGAAAAAAAAAATACCCTTTTCACAAGGCCAGGCCAGGTGGACTCCCTGACCGTACGTTACGGAGGGAGTCCAGGATATGAAGGGAGCAAAATCGAGCGAAAAATTTTGTACCTAACATTTTCAACACTTCTACCTTTTCCAAGGAGCCAATTTCACATCTTTAACTCCTATGCATACTTATCTCCACAGCTGGTTGGATAAAAAATTTGACACCTCACCACCAAAGACAAAAACGGGAAAATAAAGTCAGACTTAACGTTAATCCTGGCCATTGTTGTGGACTGTTTTCCCCACTTTCCATTGCAATTCGTACTGTGTGCACACGCAACTACCTGGCTAATGGCATTCCGAGCTGCGTACTCGCACATCGAAACTAGGCCTACATGTTCTGACTGGAACCAGCGAAAGTCTAACCGAATCCTCTGGTTTCCACGCTCACATAAAGCACGTAACACACAACGTGGTGCTCAGCCACGAGTACCATTGATCTCCATGCCGAGTACACACAACATCGGGCCGGGGGACGAGGCTATGGCATGCGTGTGTGACAGTTGGCGTAGTTACCTGCATGCAAGCTGAGTCTCCTACGGCCAGTACAGGAAAGCTAAAATATATGATCCTGGCCTTTTTTTTAGCATGTATTATGTGTTAACAGGTGAACTTAACCCTAATCCCCAAGGGTGTATGTAAAATCGTATTGAAATTGGAGGATTTGGGACTGTTAGGGTTAAAATAGACAGACAAAAGGTGTCCACAAAATTCGATAGAAGTTAAGTGACTCGAGGCAGTCCTGTATTTAGGGGGAGAGGGTTTTTTCCAGCAAGGCTTTGGCACATTTCTGTTGCTAGCAATTTAATCATGTCTGTTGATTTGTCCCGTTTTAAAAGTCACACCAAATACATTTTTTAAGAGATGGAGAAATTTTCCAGAATGCGCTGGCACAGACAATTTCTTTTTAAAATAAACTAGACTGGTATGAGAATCAATAACGGCGATTAACAATCTTGATCTCTTGATCTCTTAAGCCTGAATTCAAAAACAAAAAATCACCTATTTTGAGATTATTGAGAATTTGAAGTTGCTCATTGTTGGGGATCCATCACCCGATAACCAAACAGAGTTCCAGCATGACCATAAACGTCAACCTTCCAAGCCAATGAATTTTAAGCCCACTAACAAAACTATTCGGCGACATGATTTCTTAACTGGTGAAAAACAGTGACAAGAATATTGGAAGGCACTTATGACCCCAAACAACTACAGAGTACACATGAATGTGAGTTTCCAGGTGTTTGATGTAGGCCTACGTCAGGCTGAGGGTTTTAAAAGAGCATCTCTTCACCCCCCTAAAAACCGTATGATTGAATTAGGAGATTTGTTTAAAACTTCAATACAGTCTAGCTATCTATCCATAGCTCTAAAATCCCTCTCGTCACAGCCAATTACCATTTCTGTCTGCTTATTGTATGTTTAGTTTATGAATAAAAAAAGGAAAGGCCCATCAACAGCACAATTTGTACATGATCGCTACTTACTACACATGCGCTTGCAGCGTTTCACAGTATCAGTGGTGAAAGAAGGGACTTGGCGACTATACAGTCACAGACATTAAGCCTACATCTTGAGATCACACATGCTCCTAGCCATGCTAACTGGTTTTCACTCTAGTGTCGGAATAGTCTTCTCTTGTTGATTTCAAATTTACTCCAAAATTCCAGTACAGAGTGTTACATTTTCTCTTTCTGATTTGTGGCTGTGGAGAATATTTTAAGGTACAAAAGTCCTAAATTGTAAAATTTGACCCATCACAACCGAATGAAGCAAAGTCACATTCTGCTCTTTCCTATTGGACATTTCAAAATCAACCTTTGAATTGGAGGTCCATTGTTGGTTCTTGTAATATTTGGAAAGAGTAATCTGTCTCCTGTGTAATAACAAATTTTTTGCAGGATCATGTATTTAAAAAAATAATTTTTTTCAGCAATTTTGACGATAGCATTATTCGTACCTGGTCAGAAATGTTGAAACAATGTTTGAAACAAAGATACAAAGCTGCCAGAGTAATGCACATTGCCACCTTAAAGTTTTACCCAAGTGGTCCATGTGCCTACCATTGGAAAGTCCTTTTTCTGCTGAATTCAAAAACACCAGTATCTCAGTGTTTGGAAATTTCGACTTTCAGTCTGATTCCCACCTTGTGAACATGTAGTCACACTGACAAAGTTAACACAGAACCAGACTAAGATTTTTCACAGGAAGAATTTCTAAGTCCAACATACAGTTACTGCACATATTAGGTGTGGTTGAAAAAGTACCAGTGAGGGCTAAATATCCATTACCTTGTAGAAAAACAAGACTTCAGCCTAGCTAACATTTGCTGCTGGAAACCAAGGTTCAGGAAAAATTTATTAAAAGATTAATTTAACACTCAAAAGCGAAGTTCATTTGAAAGGAGTAATCCATTCAAGCGTTATTTAAAGCCCAAGATGAGCTTTTTACACGAGGGGAATATATTCACATATACTTACACACGTTTCAGAGGTCAAAGCCGACATGTATGAGCAATATGACACTAATTACAATGTAGGTCCATTGTCAAGTCTAGTCACCGTTTTTCTTTTGCTCTTTTGCAGGCATCGTTGCTTCCCATGGCGTCTATGCTTACGCAGCTAGGCAGAGCGCCATCCAGAACGTACTATACAGACTGGAGAATGTTGAGGGATGTCAAGCGACGTCGATTGTTCAAAGAGTATGGTGTGGAAAGGAGGAGAATTAATTGCATCAGGAAGAACACGATCCTCCCAGATGAACTCAAGGTACTTTGGTTGCGGATAGAAGTAATGAAATGACAATGATGTGTAAGCGTATATGTTTCCAGTGTGATTTGTATCACGTGGCTGCTTGTAGACAGCACCATACATGTACTACCCCGATGATGTTCTTATTGGGCTACTTCATGTTATACCCAGCAAGAAATGAGACGGAGGGGTACCCCCCGCATTTCCAATCTCTATACACATTCCAGACTATTTTTCCTTAACACATCCCCCCCCCCCCAAGATGTCTGAAAGGAATTCCCCAGATTCCTGCGAGTCAATGACCAACACAAAGCGGGGGGGGGGGTTCTCTCCATCTCATACCTTGCTGCATATGCTTCATGTTGTCATAGGAGAAGTACATGTAGGAAGTTTGGCATGTACATGTTTGTGTGTGCCAATGATTGCCAAGTGACTTGATCAAAAAGAGAAACTCACTGTTGTTTTGCTTATATATGAAAGATGAATTTAAGTCAGTATTTCATCAATGATGTCAGAAAAACAAAGTAGAGTTAACTCAGATACACTAAAAAAAATGCATGTACTGGCAGAAGCTGGCAATCAGTTTTAACTCTCCTTTTGGAAAATCTTCTAAAACACTTTTTGAAAGTGAGCAATTGTCTCTGATCTTGATAACCTTAAGGCATTGCACTTAGGGCTACACTTACATGTATGTCACATTCATTTTGTCAGGAAATAGCCGACCGGGAGATCGCCGCCCTTCCGAGGGACAGCTGCTGGGTGCGACAGCGGGGGCGCTGTGCTATCACCTCTCGACCCCGCTCCGTCCTACCCCGCTGGCGGCTGAGCCGAATAGTCTGGCGCCAGGTCGCCGATGCGAATCATATGTCAGGAGTGCAGCGATCTTCTTGGTAGCAGAACCTGTCAAGGACACATGAGTGAAATGTTTGCCACTTACTGTAAACTTTGCTTAAGCTTCTGGTAGATGAGCGAAGTACAGAAGAACAATGCAGGTGGTGCCGTCGCCGTGTTTGATAAACATTGATGCCAGTCCTTTAAGTGACTCTGTGAGTTTATCTTATGCCATTCTGAAGCACATCCAAAACCACAACTTAATCTTAATATCCATTTTGCCACTCCCGTCCCAGGAATTTTCCTGCTTTCTATCCTCTACCACACCCTCCACCCAAACTTACACCGTCTCCCCATCTGGCCCACCCAAGGCACTTTTAATAGAATTCTTGCAAGCCTCCTGTCAACCCAAAGAATATTCGCTTTTATTCAAAACCTAGCAAATAGACAAAAAGGGTGCATATGTACCTGTAGGATGCTACATGTTTGAATGCAGTGTGTATATTTTGAGTGAGGGAATTTCCGGATTTTAATGGACCTTTTCCCTATGCCGTTGTAAATTCCAACCCAGCGAAACTGCCCAAATGGTTACCTCGCATTTCCTTGGCATGTATTCATATGCCTAAAGAGTAAACAGGGGTGAAAGTGGTTGGGCTTGTAATGAACCGATCCACTCAAACATTCGACGTGAAAGTAAAGTGCATTTCACATGGCCCGTTAAACGAATACAATTGTTTTATTTCAAGAACCAGTTTTCACTTTACTCGTGGAAGAGACTGTGAAATCTTCAAATAACTGTTACAGATAAGGAGCAAAATAAATAAATGTTAGTAGTGAAATTAGTGTCAGTGTCCGTTTTATTTTACCCAAGACGTAAAGAGATATAATTCTGAGCTTGAAGGAAAGTAAATTTTTACTGCTGCGGTGATTCAAATGTATCGTGCATTTATGTGGGCTTTATTTTACGTCATTCATGTGTTACTGTTGATACATGTTCTATAGGCGTCAACTCTCGGACATCATACATTGGTACGCGTGCAGCTTCACTGGTCTCAAATACCCTATCCATACGCTGTCAAATTGCACATCTTTGCACGACTTTAACTGCCATGGTATTCTATGAATCTTGTTGCAAAGGGCGAGTGCGTGTATCTTCACGCAGACTTTGTCATTGTTGGCACTCCATATTTCCCGACTACAATTTTAAGCTTGAACTTCGGGAACAACTTGAACTTCGTGCACGGATATGTTTTTTACCCTCATTATCCATTGTCATGTTTTTGTGCTAGGTGGCCTTTGATTTGGCCGCGCTTGCACCGACTGCCTTGGTCTTGGTAGCTTAAACGAAGGTCTGCACCCCTTGTGAGAATGGTTAAGTTCAAAGTGGCCGAAGGTTCTGGGACGCACACCTGATGGTTCACATGAGGTCAGGCTTAGCATATCCAAATAGCTCAAAGTCCAGCCGATAGAGTTCCCATAGTCTCTGCAACGTAGCCTTTGGTACCTGATTAAAGTATTTATCATATGTTTTGGAACTGTTTGTCGGGTGACTGTTGGCTTTGGTTGGATACGAAACCTGGTCTTGAAGCCCTAGTGACGTCAGCATGTACCTAGCATCATCACCGATAGTCTCCAGTTTGCCGAGATAGTCGTACTTGACCTTACAAGGCGAGCACATCTTGTAGATCTCCTGCCAATGGTCGTCGAAGCCTGCCCTCTCGGTTGGGTTGGTCAAGTATGTCACCCACTCGTGCCACGTGATGTTCTCGCCTGTTTGAAGTTCCCGAGGCGTGGCGTCCTTGCGATAATGTTTCATGATCCGCTTGGCAAAACCCTGGAAGTACGGTTCCTTCCGATACATTTTGATATCGGCAAATTTGTTCCTGTAAGCCGATAGGATACGGAGGAAAGGCTGGCGCGCGTACATGAATTTGGTGTACGTCTTTAGTCGGATTTTCTGCTCCGACGGAGTCAGGGCACTCAATCTTTTCATGCCGTTCTTGAAGTGGGCCTCGTTTGATGAGATGCCCTCCGTCTCCTCGCGTAAACCGGCAAGTACCATCAGCACCCGCTTCCAGTTGCTACATCCAACCTAGAGATTGGCCATGAGAATGAAAAGATACCACAGTGAAATGTGATGATTTCACAGTGCAATGGCATATGTTGGATTCTTCTGTGAGGTTCTACGAAATGTTTTCTGCTTGGAAATTCGTAATTGGCTCTATCTGTTCCAAATGTATTATTTTTAATGGGACCATCTGTAAGATGCCAAGGTGACAAACCTTTGGCACGAAGCAGTAGAGAATCTTGTGTTTTTCGTGGACGTAGATGTGACGAAGTGTCTCCATGTTGAGGCTTCCCTGCGACAGCTTGGGATAGTTGCTGCAGGCCTTGTTGAGATGACTTCGCCGCTCCATCTGTATTGCAGCCTGCTGCTCCATGAACCCGTTTGGCTCATATTCATTGTTCCAGGCATCCTGCGAGAAAAATTTCGAGATACGAAAGTTCAATGTCAATTGACTATTCGAACAGGACCAACCGAGACCGCAGTCAAGTTACGAATCACTTTTTTATTCGAGCACCGCAGAGCAGCCAAAGAATGCCATTGGAGGCCTCTAGTCTTCACAACTCGCCTTCGTATCTTGTCGTTCCTTGTCGCTGTCCTTCACTTGCGATCGAGAGGCGTTCTGAGCCTGCATGGAGTCCGAGACGTCAGCACCGCTTGGCGGTTTCTTGACCGGCGCAAACTTGTCATCTACCCACGGATAGTCCTCGTGCTGTCTGATGCTTTTGGGCCGACTGAGGCTGACAGGGGCTGTAGAATAAGATTAGCCCGAGGAGGAGAGGAGTTGGACAGGTTTATTTTGGTTCGTTTAGTAGTGTTTCTCTTTGGATTTAGTATTTAAGTTTATTTTATTAAATATTTATTATTTCACTATTTCTTCTTTTTTTTCAATTTTGTTTATCTAATTGATTTTTTTTTGCGCAGTGGCAGGTAAATATCGTCATAATATGCACATGAAGCAAACCATGGGACTGAGAGAACCCCCCGCCTTTGTGTTGGTCATTGTTATACTGATATCTTAGGAATTCTTCTAAGTTCTAGGGGGTGTGTGTTAAGTGACAATAGGCTGGAATGTGTACAGGGATTGGGCTTGCTGGGGGGGTACCTCTCTGTCTCATTTCGCGCCTGGTATAAACATGTGCTTACTCGTGAATAATCCTCTAAAGAAATCGGCAGACGGGGTCAATTACATTATTTTACATACAAAAGAGGGCTTTTGCCGTCGTTTCAAAGGTCACAGTTACGTAACGTACCGTCAAATTCAATTTGAGTGACGACGTAGAACACCAGATAGATGAAGCAAGTCAGGAGGAACAACTGTGGGAACCAATGTCTACACACACGCCACACCCAGCGATGAGGGACATGTTGTCCCAATGCCATCTTCCTAATATTGAAGACGAGACATATATTTAGCAATTTATTTTGATCTTAATGCATTTACATGTACTTGTGTATACTTGCGACCGTTGGCTGTATCTGTTCTTTACTCTAAGTAACAAAGCTTAACATGCGATTGCATTTTTATGAACGAATTTTATTTTCCTCACTTGCATGACATTTAATTGCTTTATTTTTTAAACACTGCCCTTTTCACAGTTTAATGTACCTTAATTTGACAAGGGAAATTTTCGGGAAAATTTCAATGCATACTTACGTCATAAACAATAAACCAATACCTGAAGCATTCAACACAAATAATCACGACATTATATCACTGTTTTATAGCCAGAGTATTACTGGCCCCACTTGTCCAGCTAAGATGCAGGCAGCAATAAGGAATTTTTTGAATGTTTTCTACTATTCGTCAGACTCGGCGGCGACCATCATTGGACGCTTTGAAGTGCCTGAGTTACAACTCCTTCTGTGTCCTTCCTCCATGATTGGACATTCCCATAGGTTTGTACAGGGAATGTCCAATGTCCAATAACAAACTAGCTTTGATGTCATGGCTTCCCATACAGTAATTTTTCACACGAGACCTTTGGAAGTCGTTTCCTCTCCATGTTACGCACTGAATTCAGCAAAGAATAATCATTGCATTTACCAATACTAAACCGGAAGGCAAGATGTGATATCCGTTATTTTAATGAAAATTGGAAGTTTGAGCATCAACACCGAGATCAGGCCTGTACATTCACGTGTACTTACCTACTTGTAAATGTGTATCATTCAACAACTATAACGGTCAAAACGGGATCACCTTACCTAGGAGTTGCGTCAGTAAGTCTCAAAACAGGACATTTTTTCCTCCAGCTTTCCAAAATTCTTCAAGAAATACCAATACCGGAGTGATGAGAAGCCGGCACCACGACAGGTCCTAACCCACACCGTCTATCGATCTAAGTTTCCCGTATAGTTCTCTCGTCAACGAGACAACCGGGGGTCATCCACGCAATCGACAACATGGACTTTAGACGACGAGTATTCTTCTTGCCTAATGAAATCCGCTCTTGGACATTGCATACAACCGTAAGAAGATCGGTAAATAGGTGTGATGCAAACTCCTTGTTATGGTAATGTGTTGCTTAGGACGTCCCTGAGTGTAGCCAGGTTGAAATGTAATTGTGTATGTGGGGTGCCAAAGAAGGTGGAGGCATTTGGGGGTTTTTGTTATCTCGTCGACCTTTCACCTGTCGACGTAAGCATAATGACGGAACATTCTGTTAAAGATTTATTTCATTTTGATTTCAATTCAGAACAGTTTACAAGCACATCACTGTAGCAATTATCAATTTGAATTAAGTTATTGCACATTACTCGATGAGTAACATTGGAAGGAATTCTGCTTTAAATGTACAGATTAAAATAAAACCACCAACTTCAGAATGTGGAAAGAGCTTACATAATACTGTACAATATAAAATTACTTGCAAATTCACACATTTTGCATCGTTTCGAACTATCTTAGGCTTTTTCAACAAAATAGCCCATAAAATGATAATGCACTGTTTCCCGAATGACTGAGATGTTCAAACTGATCTGCCTTAGGTGTAAAAAGGTACCTGCAAGTCTTCTTGAAATAATCGTTTAGATTACGATCTAAATCGAATCGAATTACAATCTTCCTATACTTCAGGGCAGAATATAAATATTTCCTTACTCTGTACAGTTTCGTCACTTCCACAATATAGGGATTACAGTGTGTATTATGTAGGCGATGTGAAGTTCAGCCTTTAAAAAAATTAATAGTCTTTAACAAAGAGAAATACGTACATTGTTAAATTTTTATGGTCGATATTTTGGAGATCTGTAGTGCTCCAAAAACAAATCTGTTCATAGAAATTTACTCTAGCTGGGAACTACTGAGGGTTTGGGATAACCAAAAAGCTCATAATCCAGCTTATAAAGGTCCCACAGTTTGGTCAACTGTAACTTATCCAGCTGCGAAAAATACTTGTGGAATGTCCCGCTGTCGGAACTGTTAGTCGGTCGGCTGTTTCCTGATGATAGGTACCGGACCTTGGAGGGAGCATTCAACAATTCCAATACGTACTGGGCGTCATCAGCGACGGTCTCCAGGTTACCAATGACGTCATATTTGATGGTGCAGGGGGAGCATAATTTGTACATCTCGGTCCAGTGGTCGCTGAAGTGGATGTCTGTCTCCACCTCGGCTCGTTCCGTGGGATGGGTTAGGTAGTCCACAAACTCTCTCCAGGTGGCGTTCTCGCCCGTCTGCAGGTCATGCTGCGACGGGTTCTTCTTGAACTTGGCCACGATCTGTCTGCCGAACCGGTGGAAGTGTTCATTACCCTGGTAGTATCCAACATCCTCGAACTTGTTCCGGTAGACGGAGAGCGCGCGACGGAAGGGCTCGCGGACGAAAACAAACTTGAGGTAGTTCTTGAGGCGGTGGGCCTGCTGCTCCGGAGTGTAAGAATTGAGGAACCTCAAGTTCGCCCTGAGATGGATCTCCTCTGAAGTTAATCCTTCTACCGTCTCCTTGTTGCCGTTCAGCACCATCAAGATGCGCTTCCAGTTACTGCAACCCACCTTGGGAACAAAGCAGTACATTGCCTTGTAATTGTCCACCACGTAGATGTGTTGCCTGGTGTACTTGGGCGGTTCGGCCTCAGATTTAATTTCGCGCCGTTCGCACGTACCTCTGAGGATGGCTCTCCGTCGGGCCTGTACCTCTCCTTGCGTCTTGAGAAAGTCAAGACTGGACGACTTGCTGAATTCTATCTGCTCCTGTGTTTTTCGCTGTTATGAAAAAGAGATGGCAGAATATGTGATTGAGTGTCTTGTGGGAAGAGAAATATAATGACGAGGTTCAACAGCAGTATAGTCTTGCCGTAAGATGCTTGAAGTGGATTAATCAATTACAAACAATCCCGCCTTGCACCACGACTACAACAGTTGCGCGAACTCTCTAAATACAAAAGACTGCAGAATAAACTCTCAAAAAGAGTGAGTGCCTAATATCAACCACTCTCAAAGACTGAAAACCACTCTAGAAAGAAAAGAGTGACAACCACTTCAAAAGAGTGAAATTTCCACACTTAAAAGGAGCCATGAGACACAACTCGAAAAAAAGTTGTCATACATACACGCAGATCCTCTGTTTGAGCGATTTTCACTCGTTGGGGGTAGTTTTCATTCCTTGTAAACTGGACTGTACTATTCGGGGTGGATTCACAAAGGGCTCACTCTTTCAGAAAGTTTTTCACTCGTTTGCCTTCAGACAGTAGGTATGAATATAGAGTCCTTCCCAACATTCGCTTTTCGGACATTTTTCTATGTAAAAACCTATAATGTGAGCTTAACAGGGCCAAGTATAGCGCAAGATTTTCCATTCTGTCGTCACCCATCCCGACACTGCAGTTGCACAGGTGGGCGAAACAATCACTTAATGAAGGAATAGTGTGAATACCCACCGGTTTGTTGGGTTGCATGGGCTTCCGGTGTGGCTTCTTCATGACTGCCTCTTTCCTCGGGTTGCCGTTACGGTTACCAATTGTTCCTTAAATGGACAGAATAAAGACTTAATTATTGAACTCCTGGACGTAGTTCGATTTCATTTCAGTAATTTGGGCGTGTAAGCAGCAATAATTGTTGATTTGTCGGGAGGATACGATAACGGATCGATATTCACATGTTTGGACTCTGAGATTGCACTTTCACTGTCGGAATTAATACACTACATTTTCTGTGCCCAACCTCAGGGAAACTGACCCTGTCGTAGATTGAGTGTTGTACAATGGTAATATTCTTGGAAGGAAACAAAGTAGGCCTCCTGTAACTTTTAGTGTAAGTGAAACTGTGCTGTACAGACCTATGACAAAAATGAAAGCGATCGATCACCGGTTAAGAAAGAACACGCAGTGTACAAAAGAATGGTAGGCTATATAGGCCTATTGCTTTCTGTATTACATGTGGAAAGAAAAATTACTCGAATTAGGAACTCCCTTGCTTAATCAATAATATAATTGAAGTATGCGGTGGCGCACCGAAGGGGGGGGGGGTCAGGAGGCCCGTTTTTAGCTTTCTGAACAAGGAAATAATCCAACATGTTGAACTTTTACCCGCGATATAGTTGTACATGTACTAGTACAACTCTGGTCCCTTTGACGTAACCGGGGGGGGGGGCTTTGAGGATCACGTACTACTGGACTGAAGTGTGGTTTCATTTTCTTTAATTTCCTTGTTGAGTGAGCTGTCTCTGACTTGGTTCTTATACTTTCTGTAATTGTTTGCATTTCCTTTTCGGTTCACATACCTTGCGATTTGTCCTGGTAGAAAGTGCGATACTCGACGAGGAGCAGACACGCAAGCAGGACGACGGCAGCCACTGCACTCCGGCGTATTTTACGATCCAGTCTCGCCATTTCCCGGCAGACTAACATGGGTCATCACAGGCAAGTGTTTTTTTCTTTTCTGGAAAAAAAGTACATCAGTCCTGTGCATAACATAATGGAGTGCATAAAATAAACCACAATTCATCTGCAAGCTCAGGTCATTATATCGACCGCATTTGGAATGCTACTACCAGATCTACAAACATGCAGGTTCAACTTCGATTACAGTTGGGGCAATCGTTTTTGCATATCTTGTCTGATAATTACTTATAAACTGTAAGTCCCCGATCGCTCTATGTTTACAACAACGGCCATTGTACACACGTGTTACCAGGGGCACAAAGTGACTTGTATGAAAAGTTATGCTGTCTGAAACATATCCTCACGAGGAGCTGAATAGTGTAGCAGCTGCAGGTGACAAACCAAAAGACCAACCAACTCGTCACGGCGGTGAGATTTCGAACAAGAATACTTAGCCTATGCACCGTACCGATGAGTGACTGTACCAGCATTTTATATACACGTACATTTAGGCCTACGTACAAGTCGGTTCCGACCTTTGCTGAACAATTCCGACCTTTGATCAATTAAAGGAGCCTGAAGCAGCGATCACACTAGAAAGCCTTGCTGACAAATGTAACTACTGAGAATCCATTCGTCTGTAGAATATTCGTCCAATCGTTAGTTGGACTGCAAAACGTCAAAATTTGCACCTGCTGTGATGATTTTTGAAGCAGTCTTTGGCACACAGGGTGCCGTGTTGGAGACAGTTGGCAACAGACAACTCTGTCGGTATTCCAATGAAGAACGGCTCATGTTTGCAGAACTTCCTACCCGCCGAAATTTAGCAAACAACCGTTTCGCTCCATTTCACGATTGCACATTGCAGGTACAGTTTAGCCTACCTGCATACTGACCTGTCTCTTTTAAAGACTTGTACAAATAATCGATTGATGCTGGGCCAGGCCAGTTAAAATTTCGGTTATCGCACTTAAATTGCACAATTTGGGGTGGGATTATATTCGATGTCAGCCCCATCGCCAGCTTCAGGCATTTACGGGGGCCACAGTATTTGCTAGAAGGCCGCACATCATAAGAACAAAATATTTTATATGTTTATGTTTTTTCGGGGGAATCCAGAAGTTGCATCTATTACTCTTGCATGGCGCCCTCTGCAGTTTGATGGGCGAGAAAGTCCAAGTCCTACTTGAGGCGTGGCGACTGAACAGTTTTTGGGGGCAGTGACCGGCAGCTGCTGCCACAGTGAACCCCCATGCACTGAAATTTGTAATCAAAACAAGGCTGACTGACCTGCAGAAATTACCAGCGACCATCTATCGTAAACGTTATCACAACAAAGAAGCGGAAATCCAGGTTGCTTCAGACTCCACATCGTAGGGACGAGTTTGTTCCTACAAAACGTCCAGCATTGTGCTGGACGTTACTAAACACTTTGTAACCACAGAGCAAGGAAATTTGGTCAAATTAATTTACACACTAACAATTAAATAATAGACAATCATGTAGATTCTAAGACCTTAAATATGAATTACTAACAGTATCGTGCAACTTGGAGCTCTAGGAAGTGGAGAAACCACGCAGGAGCGAAACAAAATGGGCAGGCAATATCAAAGTTTCAAAAAGTACATGTACATTTTCACACTATTTACCACACTTTCCAATATCAGAATGCACAAGGACAAGAGAGGCAAATAAAGGTATGAGACACATTTTAAAAAGCTGATAAAAAAAATTCACTTTGATATGATTCACATATTTATTCCTCTTACATGAGACTTTCACAGATGAAAAATATTCAGGATTTACGATTTTGAAGTAAAAATTGTCCAAATGTATAACAAAACACAGTAAATCTGTGAATCTCTGTGCTCTTATAAAGGGCACTGATAACATTATGATTAAAACGAGTATAAAGATAGTTTCAATCAAATTAATAAGAATGAGTAAGTTTTCGAGGTGTAAAGTATTATACTCCTCTGAGATTGAGCAATGTCTCCAGAGTTCATTGTTCTCAAGCTCTGTGGTATTCGAGGTATCGAGGGGGGGCACTTTTGTATCATTATGTACATTATGTTCTCACATGTTGACAGGCCATGTTTCAGCTTTTTGTTGGCACGATAACATTCCAGAGCCAGTTCCACACCATATCTGCCATCAGCTCACTAGACTCTAAGCAGAACGCGTGGGCTATTCCCCGCTTGCAGAGCCGAATGTCCCCCTCGGGGAACAACGCTCTCATGTCGTCGTAATAGTCGACGGGGCACCATCCGTCCGTTGCACCGTAGTAGAAGACGAGCTTGGGCAGGTGTTGGGCGATGGCATCCAGGTCTGGTTCCACCACTTCCCGCATCTCATGTGCTGCCATAGTGAGTGCGTTGTTGGCACAGCCAGGATTGAAAAGATTGAGGGCAGCATGGAAGGCGCATGTTGGAACCTGTTTAAAGAAAACAAAGAAACACAGGTACTCTCAAAACTATTTTCGACTGAGAAGAATTTTGATAACTGATGCCATGCGATGCACCTTAAGCACTTCGTTTAACAACCTTATCAATCGCCCTCTGGAGTGTAGCGACTGGGGAGTTTAATTCCAGTTGGCAAATAGAGCTTCAGTCTGCAAAGGAATCCAAAGTTAGTACATAAACGATATACATTGGCCATCAGCATTTCCCTGAACTACAACCATAGCCTACCATGGATCACTTAGTGAATCTTATGCAACAGGAGATTGGTTAACAAGCTACAAGTTGGCAAACTGACTCTTGCACACACCCCTACAAGAAAATGCCTTCGCTACGCCTATGCCTCCCTCCCTGAAAAGTGAAGAGGATTTCGGATTATGTCTTTGGTTTGTAACACCTGGCTGAGCCAACTTGTTCCTCTCTCTAGCTCTAAGACCCTCTAAGAATCCCTTGAAACCCTGTTGTTACGCAGTCATCACTTAGGATTGCTTTAATGATCCTTGTTCCAAAACAAAACACTAGCCTTTTTGTCTTTGAGGAACCAGTTGATCATCCGCCACTTGACCCAGTCTGAGAGGTAAGAGCCCAGAAAGACCACCAAGACTCCTAGCCAGCGGGCATAGCAGAGGAACGGAGCCAAGACAGTGCCGTTTGGGGAGGACCACATCCTCTCAATGGTCGGGAAGAGGAGGAGAGCCTTGAGGATGGGGAGAGTAGGGTGTCGCTTCATGACCTGGAGGATGATGTGGCAACCTGCAGAGAAGAGACAATAAGATGAAAGAGCTTCCATGTACATGTAGTGACAGAAGACCTGTGAGTAATGATAATTATCTATGGCCAGCTGTGAAGTGCACAGATAAGGCAAAAACATCTGCTTGTCTGACTGAAGAGACTGGCACAGTTTCCTCTGTACCCCATATCAACTGACGCAACTTCTTTTACAAAGCCTTTTTGAGAGGTGCTGACTGTACTCAGATCAGATTTTTTTCCTTTACATTTCATTCTCTGTCTATGAAGTTAGGAAGCTTAACATCTTTGAATATATCACCTCATATTACCTGACACAATTTTCTTTGGCACAAGCATCTTTTCAAAGGAAACTTAGAGCATTTTATATCTGCTTGTGTGACATCTTTCATAATCTTTCTGATACATCCTACAAATATCCACTTCCCCAACTCTTCTCACATGTCATGTATGTCTTGACGAAGCCCAACATTCCCAGGATTCTTATCATCAGCTGCTCACTGCTTCAGAAGTCACGTCTTCTTTTTACAAACTGCTGTTCAGACAACTTGTATCAAAGCTACCAGTGTTTTTCTTACCAATGGAATGACCGATGAGTACGATCCTTTTGTCTTTGGGCACAAAATCTTGGATGAATGCTGCTTTGTGGTCAATCTGGTCATCTAAACTGTATGTATCTGAAAAGAAGGTTATTGAACTCTTCCTTTTCAGTAGCAAATACACAATATCGGTGACAGAGTTAAAGAGGCACTGAAATGTATTGACAGTGGAACAGTATCAATCCAGGAAACAAAAGAACAGTTGTACTGAAATGTTCGTCTATAAACATTGTACCTGTGTTGTGTTCTTTAGGAAGTAATGTATGCCCAGCATGGGACACGCCCCACACAGATGCCCTGTATGCACTGGCCTTGTACAGTGTTTGCATAAAAACTTCATAGAAATCGACCACTCCAGGGTTACCTTGAACAGAGAATAGAACAGACTTTGTAAGTTATTCCACTCCAGGTCAGAAAGTTTTAATTGGCCTGCCTTAAAAATCCTGTCTTCCGGCAAAAGCCATGTCAGCAAGCGTGTTTTATTCCTCCCTGATGAATACATTGTAAAGCCGTTAAGTTAAGCCTGCTCATTTTCTTCTACCTGGAATGACTAGAAAAAGCACATCAAGGACATCGACGTCGCTTCTGTCATCATCAGAGTCACGCTTCTGGACTTTCATTATGCGAGTCTGGATGCCACGAACACTGATGTACTCTGCTGCACAGAAAATCTCATCCTTGTATTTGGTTGCCATGGCAACTGGGTTCATTGATGTTGGATTGATGGTGGGCTTGCTACGGTAATGAGTCCAATTCCTGGAAATTCGGAGATTCCTCGTAGCCCTAGGCCTAAATAACCAAAACAAGAGTCTCTCTCAACAACATGCTCAAGTTGACAGACTGGTTTAAAATTTACAAAGAGCTCATTGGAATCGTGTGAAGAGGCTTACAGTGTAGGACCGTAGTGTGTTTTATTCCTTCATGGTAGGACGCACCCCAGATATTCGGTAATCATAAAAAAATCATCCCTTTAAATTAATATGCTTCTCATCACTTCATTTGCTGTAGCAAGATGGCGGCACGTTAAAAGAGTACGGGGTAATTCACGTTCAGGCTAGTAACTTAGTAAAGTACCTCTCAGTCAGCGCCCGTTAAGGTAATGTTGTGTCTGGTTGGCCTCCGACAGGGAAACAAGGTTCATAGGGCCTGGTACTGTTGGTCAGTCCTCAGTGATGCCGAGGTGCCTGGATATATTACGTAATATTTGTCTCAAGGACGAGATTTTGTCTCAAGTCACGTTACGATACGCGTGTGCCGCGTGATGCAATATAGTCGGGCCCCCTTCCCATTTGCAGACCAATCATAATGATTGCACTAGGGATCCCAGACTGAAATTAAGTAACATTTTTATGGTGTACCTCGTATCTGTGTGTAGCAGTGTAGGCCCTACGTGTTTTAAGAAATTTATTTTGGTTCTTTGGCTCACATTGGTTCAGTTTTGGCGAGAGACAGTCTTGAAGAATGTACACAATTTGCCGAACATCGCAGATGGCGACCAGCCTGGGATCTGCGCAGATTGCTTCTCGCGGAATTCAGGTGACATGAAACTCTGAACTGCTCCCCGATCTGTTGAAACTAGGCCTACATCAACAGTACATGTACACGTACCGTTACATAGGGCCTACATCATGTATGAACACGTACATACATGTACTGTAGAAGGCACTAGCGCTAGCCAGCAATATATGTCATGTATGTTGGACGGTTGCATATAATGCAGCCTGCCAATGCCACCGTTCAAGGGTTGGTGAAGACATGTTTAGGCCTTTATGATATGTGTCGGCCGTAATGAGGGTTGAATCTGTCATCTAGCCTTCTAGTCTAGCCTACTAGTAGTACTACAGCACGAGTATGTGATGTACATGTGTACAATGTACATCATACATGTACACATGTTGCCAGGCCTAACTGAGGCCTCCTTCGAGAACTCAAAAGTCACTACTCCATCATACTTCAAGCCGATACCACCTGAATACAGTTAACTTGGATCCATAATGCTATGGAATGGATTTTAATAGACAGGTAGAACAAAGCTATTCAATGTAATTTTCCTGTGAGAGCAAACTTAAGTCTTGACTCGAGTAACATATAGGACCTAGCTCTTACAAAAGGTGGGACCAAGGTTTCAGAGCACAAGACCAAGTAGGTTTTGGAAAAGATGAGGTTTTTACTCCAAAATCTCTCACTCCCAGCTGTCGGTGATTGCTCCATTCATGCCGATTGTGTTTATCAGATTGCATATATGCGTTGAGCCCTTCAATACGTGTAGGCCTAGCTGTGCTTGCTCTGCATCTTGGTTTGACTATTTTTGGAGGTGGGGATTGTAACAATTACACAGCACAGCGCAAGTTGTGCATTAGTGTCCCAACGGCAGTCATGGAGTACATGAAAACAAGTAAAGGTTCTATCCCCCACCACCAAAAATAAACGAACCAAGATGCGGAGCAAGCCTGGCTATTTGTGGGCTAAATCTGACAAACACAATCAGCATGAATGGAATAATTGTTAGTAGGGTGGAAGCAAGTGATTGTTGAGTAAAAATCTTATTTTTTTTCCCAAAATACTTGGTCTCATGCTCTGAAACCCTGCTCCAACCTTTCCTAAGAGCAATAGGTTACTCAAATTTTCTGTGAATGAGAAAATTTGATTGAATAGCCTTGTTAACAGACATGTTAACATGCATGTAGCAACACTTAAGCCTGGGTTCCATATGGTCGTTTGTAATGCAGACGGTCTGCAAGATGTCAAGATGTAGACCGTCATAAATGAGACACGGTGCGACGTCATTCCGCCCCAAAAATCAACCAAAATGGCAGCCTAAACTCAGAAAACGATTTCCAAAAATGCCTTTTTTAGGTGGTAGTCTTTCCTCTTGGAGCCAAACTGATACTCTAGTTTGATGTAATTTGTTAAGGTCAGCTATTTTGTTGACGACTGGGGCTGCACGTGCTAGTACATGTAATCAGGAGAAAATTGACAAAATGAGTGATACTAAGCGAGAGAAACATTGTTGTACGCCCATCATGCCGGCGTGCGTGTTTGTAGAGACTTACTCAGCGACTCAACGCAGACAGTCGGCAAAGTTGAACTGGGCTCAACTTTAGCGATCCGTCTTGGGCTGGTTGATGTTATCATTGACACTTCTGTTTGACATGTTTCCATTTGACTGCGTTGCAGTTTGTGTCTTGATTGCTTTGTTCTCTGCGTTTCTTATGTCGATATGGAAACCCGGCTTTATATGTACAGTAGCCCCCCCCCACCTCCATCACGAAGTTCGTCTTTAAGAAATGTTGTGAATATGAATGTGAACAAATGTGCAATATCCCTTCTTCAGCTTTGCTGTCGTAGCATGGGCTGTCTGATGACTCAATCAGGAGGAAAGCACCATACAACGTGCAGCTCAAACTCAGAGTTAACATACTCCAGATGGGCGTACCTGAGAAGGGGGAGGGACAGTCAGCTGAACCAAGTCCAGAGACATGTCAGCACCGGTCAACCTAACCTGGTGAGAGTCTCATGCTAGTGGCGGCAGAAATACTGGTCCTTTTTCACAGTAATGCGCGTGCTCAGAACTATGCGAGCATGTGCAAAACCATGCGCACAGGTGCAGAACTGGCAAAAAAGACTAGTTTGTTTGCCACTGTCAAACATCTCAAAGTCTCCTGTCACATCGATAGTAGATGAAACATTTTGCCAAACCTTCATTTTCAAATTTTTTATGGATAACTATTTCCATAAGATTGTTCATTTTCTTTCTGAAATTCCATATTTTGTCCCAAACTGCATGACTTAAATATGTTTTATGTCATTCACATCTGAGTTTATGTAATACATGTCAAGTTGCTAACTGAAAAACTTGTTTTAAAACAAATTTTCTGAAGACTTTTTAAAAAACCCAGAGCAACTATAAGCTGCCCTTGATACCCAAAACTGATAAATGATATTGGAAACCTGTTTACATTCACAAGTTGAATCTGTTAGCACACAGAAGAGAATTTTATTTAAAGTGAATTTCATTTCAAATGGATTCTCCTGTTCCATGCATTTTTGGCTAAAATACCAAGTTTATGTACTTCCTCTAGCCCTGAACATATCGGTGAATTTTTGTTCCTATTTATGTCTGTGGCCAGGCTTTAGTCCGAAGGAGTGCAGTACTTCCCGAAAGTAAACCGACTCCCTTCAAACGATTGATGGAGAAAGCTGGAATCCCAGTACAGATGAGATACAACAGATTTGTGAGTACATTGTACATTACTGCTTCCGTCGGTATTCCAGGGTATAAATATTTATCACATCTTATAGACAAGTGGGTCACCTAAATCTGTTGTCAGGAATGTCAACTTTCTATCTGTAACTGTTATGGGCACTTCGGCCTTTTCGGTTTTGTAGTAAACACGATAACCTCAATTTCTTTTCCAGAAAATCAGAGTAGCTGGTCTCAACCTCTATACATCTTGTGTTGACAATATTGACTGTCACACTTTCTTCCGCGGTAAGTTTGAAACCGAAAACCAAAGCTTAATTAATTGCTTGGGAATCTGATTTTATAGTAGTTGCTCATGACATGAACCAGTTATAATGGTAACAGCAAATCCACAATCATTTGAACCCGTCAACCCCGTTGATAATTTTTATGGAAATGGCGCATTATCAATTTCAATTATTATTATTATTATTTTCTTCTTGGAGAAACACCATTTTCTGTACTCCCTATTTAGAAACAGGGTTAGAACTCGATCATAAAGGCCCCTTTCCCCAAGCTGCCAACTGTTTTGGTGAGCTGGATGCTTCTGCCGTAAATGATATAACACTGCGCAAATGATGATCAGTTTGAAGGATTTTAGTAACAGGGCTTTCTCAACGTCTCATTGGTGCCTTTTTTATTTCAGCATGTGGAATGCCGGACACCTTATTCTCATGGTTCCTAGTCACAGAGCTTCATGTATGGTAAGATGGTCTGCTCCAAGGAAAGTTAATCAATTATGCAAGTGGTTACGTTGAGATGGCTACACTTTGCTCTCGGCAGTAGGCTAAATCGTGTCCCTATTTGTTATCGGCATGGTTGATAGCCAAGTCCTTGAAGACTATCGCTCAGGCCCGTAGTTTCATTATTGTGCATATCTTCTATGAAATGAAAATGTAAGTTAGATGCTCATTTGGAGACCCTTGCCCATCTGGTTATCTCTGAGGTAACGCTGCTCAAAGTGACTGACTGTTTTGGGCTTCTTCTAGGATGTGTATGGTGCGTTTGAAGCAGGAAGGACAAGAAGGAAAGTACATGGTGCATTACCTCATCATGTCCATGTGGCATGACATTCAAGAGAGAGGTCGGGTCATGGGGGTGAGTATCATGGGACGCGATGGTGAAAGTAGGATGGATGAGGTTGTGGGGATAGGAGGAGGGAAGGGATGGGGAAGATTTGGAGACAGGTGGAGTGTGGTGATTCACCCCATGTTCCTTGGGTACAGAATCAAGATGGGAGGTCTGAGTATTGGCAGTGGGAGGAATTGGTCGGAGAGGTGAGAGATGGACGAAGAAGGTGGGCTCAACCACTTCGGGACGGGGGCATTTATGAATGTTGATTCTGCTGGGCCAGAGTATTATTCATTTTTTTCTGTTTTCAAAATGTTTTTAAAATTCATGTCTTCATTTACTAGAGACTTACACCCACATGAATGATGGTCTGGTTTCTACTCTAATCTGCCAGACAAAATCTATTGACGCCTGAGTATTTCAGCCAGGCCTGCCGCATTGTAAAAAGATCCCAGATTGTGCAGTGTTACGTAATTTTTCTTTTGTTCTTGAAATTGGCACATTGCACTGCAGCTGTCTTTTCACTAGGGGCCAGATTAACATGCAGCGGTACAGTGTGGCTCATCTGTGCGGTGGTGGATTATCCCCAGTGTTGACAGTTAAAAAATGTAGCTAATTCCCAGCAGCCTGGTCTTTTGTTGCAAATGCGTCTCTTGTTACAAGGCCCAGTTCCCTTTGTCTAATTTCGGACACCCCGGCTGTGCATATAAAGAATACGTTTCCGACACTGAGACAAGGGACACTGGGGAGGAGTGACATGTTGTAGGAAAGGAAGAATGTAGCGATCCATTCCTTGCCCAAGTGGTACGGTATCATGAGGGTTGAGGTCACGGGTAGAAAATTGGTACAGGGGAAGGAAGAGGTGGGATGTGGGGTTGAAGGCAGGGTACGGGGCATGGATAAATGATTTGGGGGTGAAGGCGTTGGGGTTGAACCAAGGTTGTATTGAAATAGTTAGCGCCAGATCATCCCCATGAAAAGAAACTAACCTTGCAGTTGTGTTAGATGTTAGATTCTGAGTTCGTTCTTCTGTTTGTTTTTTAGATTCCTTCCATCAAAATGAAGGAGAGCTTGTCCAAGATGGTTGAACAATTCAATGCAGCATTGTTTGGTTATGATGAGGTGAGCGCACTGAACAATGCTGACAATTATTTTGTTACGAATATTTTTCTCTTTGATGGAAAATAAAGCTGAAATATACTAACACCAGTATGTTCCAGTGTTCACCACATACCGACTGTTGGATGTAGTTGTCACTGTAACCTTAATTTGCCAAATATGTCAATAACTTGATTCTGACAAACTGGGTAGCTGGTCTACATCTTGATAGCCGAATTAATGGTGTCCTATACATGTATGTGATATATTTGACACACAACATATCGATGTGTCAAGGGTAGACTTTGTCTACAAGGTATGTCAGTTTGTTGTGCACCAACTACCGGTGATAAGATGTATCCATTCTCGGTGCGACCGATGTGAGAAAATGCTGCGGTGGATGCCGTGTTATCTAGCTGGTTGCAGGAGTGTTGGACATCATCTGTGACTTGAGATGATATGAGCCAGTGATCTTCCACTCTGAATTTCTTCTCTCAGGGTCTGCTTTCCAACGATAGTGTTCTAGCCGGTGCACTCTGGCGGAATCTTTTTGTCAGGCGGGACATTGAACCAGAGCAGCTTGCAGACATGGTGGAGTACATCAGGCAACAGGTCAGTGACCTGACATTCCCAGATACCAAGGAATTCCACAGAGAGGTTCAGAAGAATTCACAGGATTCCAAAAGGCACAACCTTGACAGGATAAACAAACATTCGATGGGATGTGATGTCCTTTGAAAGTTTAAATCAACAGAATGTGCTGTTGAGGATTTTGGAGGATTGAAAACAGGCTCTTTGCACAAATGCTAAGGAAATCTTAGTGAAAGACGTTTTCATTAGGACAAGAAAAATACCCCACAAAATAGACTTAACTTTCTAGTCCATGCTTGCCAAAAATGACCAGTGAGTCATATCAACAATTGTAACAAGGACAAGAATAAAATATCAAATCAATGCTCTGATTTATATAATTGCCGAGCTTTCGGTAACTGAGTACCTTCTTTAGGGCAAGCGGATCTGAACTGAATCTACTTGCCCTGAAGAAGGTAGTCAGTTACTGAAAGCTTGACAATCACGTATTTCAGAGCACTGATTTGATATTATATTCTTGTCGTTGTTCTGATCCCAATGCTACGCAGCCCTTCCATATTTCTCATATCAACAGTTGTGTTGGTTCCTAAAGCTAGCACAAGCTCCTTGTCTGCTTGGTTTGACAGGTACAGTATTTGGAAACGCTGGACTCTGCTCAACTGCTTCAAGTGGGACGGATAAAATGGCGGCCGTTTAAAGGGATAGTCCCAGACAAGTCAGTTGCACTACCGAAAGCCAGCAGCATTGAGGAGGAACTTGATATCCCTGAAGTTGACAAGATTGGAGCTCAGTAGGACACAGCTGTGCCACTGTGAGGGTCAAACTTTGAAAAAATCACTTGGTCTCAAGAGATCGTTTTGACATGTAGTGATGTTTTGTAAACATCGGAGTGGCAATGCACAGCATTATTATGATTTAAATTGCTGGGTGCCTTTCATCCTCTACAACACGCCATAGAATCTGTGAACCATGCCTTCAGGAACAAGACCAAGATGGCTGCTAGTTACATCAAGAAAGGGGCTTGACAAATACAGGATGTGGTTAGTTGCCAATGAGCCACTTGTGGCTCAGCTTTATTTCAGTACAGCAGTGTCCTTGTTGATTTTAAAAAGTGACCATGTGATCGTCATGTGATGAAGAGCTTGGTAACCATCAGAGGTGCTTGTCTGCTAAGTAGCGTGGAGACAGGGCACCTTTGGGTGCAAGTCTTGGTGATACATGACCACTGTTTTATCCTATTAAAGGGAATCACCTCTTGTTATGCAAAGTGCTGAAGTTCATTTGTCCCAAAAGTTTGCAAGTTAGTGGAAGTTTAATTACATGTAACCCTAATTCTGTGGTTTAGTTGAACATCAAGTTGAAATCGGAGGGTTAAGCCCTGTTAGTGTTAGGGCTTGTGTTTTCACGACTCAGCTCTGCTGTCACATTATTATTCGGTGTGACCTTTCCCAAGCTGCAGCTACACTTGATCGAGAACATGAAATATGCAAACCAATGAAGGTGTGCACGATGAACTTCACTTGACATTAAATATTCTATTGGCATCTCGTTGCAAAGCGTATTAATTATTAAGTCACTAAATATTTACTCGATGCATTTGCTCTGTCCCTGCTGACAGAAAAATTCACTCACATCATAGCTTCAATGCATACTGAGTGAGACTGGTCAAAATGTAACAGTGGATTTTACAAGAATATATTTGTCCCAGATGTGAGCCCGGACTGGTAGTAGAAATGGTGAACTGTTTTGTACAAAATGTCACAAGTCTTGCACTGCTAGGTTTGGGTCAGCTACAGGTGTACACGTACATGTATATCAAGTACATTTACAGCTTCTGATATAAGGCATCGCCTTACGATTGGACAATTTTTCAAACTTGCGCACCCATAAGTACTGTGTGCTAGGATTCGTAAATAAAGGACTCATTCATTTTAACGGATATTGAAAGCTGTTATTTCTGCCCTGTTTGTCCATTCAAAGAACCAGAAAGTACAGCACAAAAGATGCCAGACTATGATCGTAACAAAACAGCCGAATGACATAGGCATTTTGAAATGCAATTTCCATTAAAATCCTTCCTTCACGCTTTGGAAACAGGTTTACTTGAGTACATAATACACCTCTGTAAGTAACATGAAGCTGGTGAACTGCAGACTCGATTGTGTCCTACACTGTAAACACTCTGGTGCTAAAATCAACACTTTTGGGTGTTATCAGATGACCACACCATAGGGTGTTACTTTAACACTGATGATGTTACTTTGCACACCTACATGTACAAGTGTTACAGTGCACTAGAAGGTGTTACAAGTAGCAGCAAATAACACCAAAATTTTAACACCAGTGAAAAGTGTTGGTATAGTTTTCTGGTAACACCGCGGGTGTTAAATTTAACCCCCCAGTTTTTGCAGTGTAATTCCATATTTCAAGGATTGTTCCATTTAAAGATCTTCATAAATATAACAGCTTACCAGTTCTAAAACATATCCTCATCTCAGATCAAAACTGGTTCTGTAAAAAGCACCGTACATTGAACATTCATAATAACTAACACGATGATGATGAAAAAAAACTTTAAATATGACTGATCTACGTCCTAAAAAGTAGGAATCAACTATTATTAACAATTGTAGGTTACCAAGTGAGTTGAACTTAATGCATGACTTACCCTTTTGATTTTAACTGTTGACATTTGTACATGTGTACTTATAGATGTGTATTGGTGTTTTTGAGAAATAAAGTGTTCTTTTCCAAGTGAATCCAGTTTGATTTCATTGTCGACTAACTGTGTGGTGTAAATTTTCTAATTTTCACCTCCCCTGAGTCGTGTCTCAGTTAACTGTTAAATGAAATACACTTTAGTTAAGGCCTGTACATTGAGCAATATAATGAAAATGTACACTTTAATCAAAAGCTTGCTTCGAGCAATAGGTTTTTTTAAAATACACAGCAGTTAAGGCCTACGTACATGTAGAGCAGTAGGCCTATAATGAAAGCAGAATCTTCGGTTGGATCTTTATTTAGGTCTTTTCTTTTTACGTCGATTGTCGTGTTTTTTTTTGACAAGTACACGTAGGTGCTAAAACTATGGCTTGCCGTCGGTATAGAAATAATATAATTCACAAAGTGTTAAAAATCTCACGCAGCTGTCAGAACACCATGGTAACAATATACTAAGTGAGAGTTCAACCCTCTGTAAAATTAATGGAACAGATGCCCATTTTGAACGAATTTGAAGTAAAATCGAAAACCAACAGAAAGGTGATATTTCTGCGAACTGTGGCCAACCTTACATGCCATTTGTAGGTGATGAGAGTGGTGTAAGGTTCCTGTGCCCCCCCCGGTCCGCTTGTTGAACTCCATTAATCTCTTTGGTGGTCGAGAAAGTTCATAGCTTTATTTTGGGGCTTTCAGAAAAACAAGTAACACTGGGACCGATATTAAGCAACTTGCCTCTCAAATTTGGTACATCGTTCAACCAAAATTTGATTGGACCCGTTTGTTTAAATTTTCTGGCCACGACTCTTCTCGAAGTTCATTTCTTCAATAACTTGTTGTGTGTAAGCTGAATCGTGATCATTTATTTTCGGTTATATTAATATTTCCCCAAATTTTTCACATGTTCTCGAAATCGAACGTCACTCACCGAAAAACGTAAACTTGACGCAAAATAGAAATTTACAGCTTATGATGTAAATTTACAGATTCTAAATAGAATTCTATTCTAAATAGAATCTGTCGCTGTACAAACTACAGTTATTTTTCGAAATGTCAATCATTTTTCTTGTTTGTACTGGTGTACTGTCTAGTTTCAGCACTGAATACGCTGAAAACATCTCACGGTAAGATAAAGATCATAACTGCGCAAGAAAGAGGTACTATACAAAAGATATAACATGTAATTGCCACTGTTTTCAGCAAAAGTTATCTTTCCTATTAAAAAGAAAGTATCGTGTGAAAAGCAAAGGTAACAAACTTATATCTGAAGTCAGTGTAGACCTATATTGTGTATCTGGGACCTCCAATACAAGAAAAGAAAAGCGAAAACTGATTATCAACATATAAATGAAACAGCCCAGATGACCAAAACTTCCTCTCTCCGACTTGAAGCCTCAGATGTGGGCGCTAACACATTCATTTTCAATTGAAAACATCGTTCATTGTATACATCATATTTTGTTAGTGAACTTTGTTTTCTTCGTCCGATTCCCATAAGTCGGGTTACGTGCTCCATCGCACAGTCTTTATTCACTGGGCATGATGAATGCCCAGTATTTTAGATGATTTTAAAAAGTGTATCACAACATCCGACTATAGGGGCTATTTCGTAGAAATCACTACACGTTTGTGATAATGACTTGCTCATGCGTGACTTGTTCCCACTCCACAATTCGCATGCTACTCGCTCTTTGCACGCTGCCGCCATAGGCACGCAGAGCCTCGATCTGGCAGCTTGTACAATTGCGTCATAATCGCGTCAACGCAGCTTTCTCAAATACATGTATTGTCAAATTGCATGGTATAGGGGCCGATGCAGCACGTGCAGAATTACTAAGCAACATACGCAAGAATCACTGAACCGGCTTGTGTAAAGATCGAGATCGAGGCTTTACATGCCCATGGCAGCAGCAAGCAGAGTTTGCAACACGTTAGCCAATCACGACGCGCGAAATCTGTCGACAGAATGCGCGTATCGTGAGTGGCCAACGCGTTGCTAACTCTCAGAGGCACACTATTGTGAATTGCCCGTATTGCTCTGCCCAGTTAAACAGATATCCCACGCCTAACGGGTTTTTGGGTGGGCACCTTTTGTCACATGAGAATCATTATGCCAGTGAAATTTCCGAAATCGCTACTTGCTGTGACGTTTACCAGGTAATCGATTATGTCATCAATCAGTGTCGGATCGTTTTCGGACGATGGTTGATGGGATACCAGTGATTGTCCCGTGACGCCGGGTGCGTCTGTGGCAAGGCGGTCTTGACCAAGCAGATCGCTGTCTTGGATCATGAGGAACAATGTGAAGTCCAGCACAGGTCTTGCAATTTCGGAGATTGAAATGTTTGATTGTCTGTTAAATAATATTAAAGGTCAACAGTATTAAGTTTAGACGGAAAACATATTTTTTGTTAGTAAATATTAAGGAAGCCAACACTTGTAAAATTGAAATTATAACCGACGAGCAAGGGCTTATCAGTTATATATTTTGAGTTTCAACTCAAAGACAAATTCACATACCTGATCCCATCCACTGTGGTCTTCTCGTAGAAGTCCTGAAATCGCTCGCTATTCTGAAAAGTTGCGTTCACCTATGAACAGAAAAAAAAAGAAAAAGTTCACCGAATTCAATTGTCAACACTTTTCAGAGACTTCACATCAAGAAGTTTGCAAGAAGTATTAGGAATTAAAGTCTGATATGATTAGTTCTCGCCACAGAATCGCGAAATAGCCTTTGGTTGACATGCTGAATCTCGATTTCCATCGTTCATGATAAAAAAAAATGAGGGCTAAAATCGTAAATGATGTTGTCGCTATGAATGAGAAAGATTGCAAGGAAAAAGACAAAACATTGAGACGAAATGCCTTAGTTTTGAAGCAAGTCCATCGTCGGTCTTGGGGCTAGTTGAAGACTTACCGTACTTATGAACTCCTGGCTGAAACGTTGATAATCGATCGAACTGTTGTCTGCGTACGAGACTTTGTACAGCCGATTAGTGATGCTGAAAACGCCGTCTAGCGATGCTGGTGATTTGTGTCCTTAAATCAGATACAGTAAACAATGTGTGCAATTTCAAATGTGCAGAGAATCATGGTTCAGAGTCATGGGCAAAGACAAACCTATGGATATCTACATGTACGTGTATATCATAATACTTACCGGTCATCGTCTTTGCTTCACCATCATCACCTGAACCTATGCAAACCAACACAAAAAAACATGTTGAACAAAATTTTAAAACGCCTGTTTACACCGTTTGCATACAACATGAAGTGAATTATTGCTTTGTGTGATGGAAAAGAAGTGTGATCACAGATTTTACATCGTTAAAGAATACACGCTGTAATTAAAACAGGTGAGTGGAAATGGGCCGAGATACGAGATGAGAAAAATCATGCTTTCACAGACAAAAAGGATTTAGAAACATATTCAAAACGTTGTATGTGAAATTCTTAATTTTGAAATCAGACAAAAAGTTATTAAAAAAATAAAAACGTCAGTATTTTCCATATAGTGGGAGGGAAAATAAAGTGACTTTGAAGTACAGGACTGATGAGAAGAAAAGTATTTTTTCCCCTGAAACTAACCACTCAGGATTATGAAGCCAACCACAAGAATGACAGCGATAATGGACGTGGTCATTATGATAATCATGGCCTTGCATTGGACCGAGTGAACGGCACGATTGTATCCCGCCGGGGCCGGCTGTCGCTGGTAGTCCATTGGTTCCACCTCGTTCTTGAACTTTGGTGGCTGGGACGAGCCGCCTTTTCTCAGTGCTGGCTTAGTCGGTTCGTACTGATCGGGGCTGGTGCTGCGGGAGCTGGCCGGTCCTTCGCAAGAGACCAGCGACGGGGTCCGGGCTGGCTTCTCCGGGGTCGCCTTGTCGAAACTCCCGTCTTCGTCGTCTATTTTCACGCCGCTGTCAAGGTCGCCTTTGACATCCGGGGATGCGTCCCCGGGCTGCGGAGTCACCGCGATGACCCTCGGCTGCACAGGGGGTGTGGACACACTTTCCCCTGGCTTGGCATCCTCGCCATCCTCGCTTGGGTCCAGCTCCTGGGGTAAGTTAACACTTGGACTTTCCTGTCCGAGAGGTGAATTTTCCTCTGCCTCTTCCTGTGGATCGTCAGGGGCGTTTCCTTCCTGCTGGACCTCGTCCTGTGAGTCACCAACATCTGCGTCTTCTGTGACTGTTGATGGACAGTCAACCGACGGAGAGGGCACACGTGCCTGTGAATCGCTTCGAGGAATCTCCTCCAAAGAGATGCATTCATTGATCTAAGGTTTAAACGATCATAGGACTATAAAGATTATGACATTTTATTCGAAGGGCCATCCATGCATGCAGGACCAGGGCCAGTGGCATCATGACCCGCGGAGGCATGCTGTACGAAGGCAAGACTAACCAAAAAATGGAGTCTTGTGAAAGCAGTTTTGCCGAATGTCTTTCCAATCAAATTTAATTGCCTAACTGGATAACCCCAAGTTGTCACGGCTCTTGAATGTTTAATTTGTGTGATATAAAAACGCCATAAAAGATATACCACTGATGAAAACAACCCCCCTACAAATTCAAGTGCTATGAAGCCATTTAAGCTGTTGGGTCAAAAATATCAAGTTCCTCTTATTGCTAACATTGCATTCTGGTTTTGAAAAATGTGGCTGAACACTGGTTATCTAAACATGAGCTAACATGTAATGATGCAGGATAATGCGTATAGATACAGCGCAGTTTGAACGGTTTCTGACCGTGAAGACTACAGTATCATCGAAAGAGACGCTTGCAGAAAATCGATATCTCTCCCAAAGAGCATGTTACACGTATCGAGCGAGGAAGCGTTACCATAGCAACTAAGATGGTTGGAAAAACGTTGATGCTACGTCTTACAAATACGAGGCCATGTATGGTGTACAGAATTTATCCAGAAGGCTTTTGCAATAAAATTTAAGGGAAAATTTAAATAGAGGGAAAATGAAAAAAAAAAAACAACAACAACAACATACATTTGACGACCAACTTCAAACCTGTTGACACCTAAACCATTTCCCACTCCATTCACGGTATACCACTTTCGACTGGCATACATGCTACGTATCTCTTATCAGGTTTTTGAGACCAGTAAAAGGAAGTTTTCTCGCAAGACCCCATCCTCCCCTCCGGGGGACGGGGACATGCTCAATACTGGAAGATTGGTAGAGAGAGGCTTGTGGAGCCCTTTCTCAGAAACAAAATTGGGGACACCTTAATCTGCAGTTTCAGCCGGCCAAAGAATTATAATTATGAACCGATGTTATTGAATATCACTTGCCATTTTCAAAACGGTAATAAAAATTGTTTCTCAGCTTACACAGCTGCAAGTATTGATTTTAAATAATACCCCAGCCACGTAGTCACACTCATTTCCCCATCATGACCTCTCTCCGATAATGATATTTGTCTACCAAGAGCAAATATTGTTGAGTTTGGTTTGTGCGACTTAATTTTGTGTGTCTTTCAGAGCAAGTGACGCAGATGTGAGGCAGGGATAGCCCGATATAAGATGTCGAAAGAAGAGGCAACTGCTGAATGTGTATAACGTAATCGCAATAGCGTAGCGTAATCGCAACCGCAATAGCCTCAAAGTGCCAGTTTATTTTGACCCATTTCACTGAGGTGTGGGCGGAGCCTGACGGATTTCACCCCCTCCCCTACCGAAAACTGGGCCACGTTCAATATTTAGGAAAATTTGCATACCCGCAGTATGTGTTGTTTGAACTCAGTAAGACATTTTTATTGTTATGGTCATTTGAAGTTCAAAGTTACGCGCTTGGCAGCCCGCGTGCATTGAGCACCGTATTTGGAAAGTATACATTTTCGGCGGAGTTGCCTTTTAAGTTGGAAAAATGAGCGCTGCGCAATATTTATGTCAAAATGACCACAAAAAGTTATTCTAAGAATGCCTGTAATCTGAACTCCTTAAAATATGCGCTGCGGAGATATCGAAGATGTCTGGGCAGATTTCGCCCCGGCACTTTTAGAATGAATGAATACTAAGAATAAGAATGTTTGGGTCACGTCTTGTTTTTTGGGGTTTTTTTTGCATGTTAGTAATCCAACACTGCCACTTCGGGGGGGAGGCTAATACGTACCTCGTTGACGTCTTCCATTATCTTGCGCTTGTCAGTCCTGTTACGATCGAATCAGAGCATCTTTTGTGACAAAAGTGACTTCCTTCTGTCCTAAGAGTTCAAAGTGAATTTATGGGCCCACCTCGTCAGAACTGCAAGAAACTAGACGGCTACGTTAATGTTTTGACCTAGCTGCTCATTGGGGTAGCAAAGGGTCTTCTGGATTTGCTGATGCCTCCAGAAAAATGTATCAAATGGTATTTAGTCGACTACATGATCATCAAGCTTGTTTCATTTTTGCCTAGTGTAGGATTAGGTGTGGATAAGGGATACCGACAAGAAGATAATAATCACATCACATTCGGGTGATCTAGTCCGAGTCTTCCGTAGCTGCGACGATCACGCTTCCGCTGTACACTCTGTATTTACATGTATTTTACAGTCTGTTCAAGCACCAACCTGTTGCTCACGCGGTTGGCATGGCTGAGCCTACGTCACGGATCATGAGATCCACGATGGCACAGTGCAGAAAAAAAAACCGACCACAAATTGCGTCATCAGGCCACTGGGGGCTGCCTTTAATATGGTGTCAGTTTTGCCTTTAAGGTCAGGAGAAGACGTTGAATGAAATCCTTCAGGCCAAAAAGCTTCTCATCACCCCCTCCTTTTCCATGGCAACGGTGTTCAGTTCCTGAATGGTATACTAGCGCGCTTACGACTTTATTACTATTGTATATATTCCAGCGTGTCATTAGGCTCCGGGCATATATAGGCACAAACAAACAGCGACACATTTTTTCTTCTTTCTACTTTGCAAGAACAAGTAATTGTTGAGTGGCGCTTCATGCAGTACCTAATTACATAATTGAATGGAATGACTGGATATATCAAAAACAAATTTCGTCCTGAAAGATGCACGCCACTGCAAGATATAAAGCACATTGGTCGTCATTTTATTATCAGTTTATAATAAAAAATAATTAAATAATAAAAAAATCACTCTGCATATGGAAGGCCGGGGCTTGCGTTACTACCGTGTAAAAAGCTCTTGGGAAGAACTGTGTGGTTCTGAAAAGAACCAATTGCTTGGGCTCGACGTTTTTATCAGCATGCCGTGGTTGTCTTCGGGAGGAAAGAATTTGTTTTGTTTGGAAACATGGCGGGCATAGCAGAAGGGTGCGCGTTACTTGAAATGTGAAAATTTGAAGTGAACACAACAGATTTTACTCAAACCAAACAGCGCTCTACCATTGTGTCCGCCATACCCCAATAGGCTAATTGAGGTAAAACGCTGGTTCAAATCTTTGAAGGTACCAAGAGCTCTTTAAGACTTGGCGCAATCGTAATCCCTTCCAAATTACAAGTCCATCATGCAAAATTCCAAATCTAATTTAAAAAACGTTCTTGAATTCTGGTTCCTTTACAATTATAAAATTGTGAAGGTCCAAAGACATTGTGCACAGATGTGTCTGAGATTGAAAAAGCATCTATTTCGTTGCACTGACGTCTCTTTGAACTGTCATCAAACCTTGTAGATAGACAATCTTTGGTCTGTGCCTATTATTCAGTCACCATGGCTCGCTAGCTGCAAGTGATAAACTAGTGGGTAGAGCATTAAAGTCAAGGTAGTCGCTGCCATTATTTATAAATCCACATGCAGCATGTACAGCGCTTGAGAAAAGATTACCCCGTCATTCAATTCATTAATGGTTTTCTTAATTTCACCGTGGCTCTTGGTACCACTGTTCATATTTTACCCACATAGAAAATGTTATCCCGTGATGACCAAGTAGATGATGGAAATACTCGATTGAGAGGTCTGGACCTATGGCGTTGCGCAGAAGATTTATCGCGTTTGCATAATTATGATTACCATGGTGCATTGGGTGATTGATCCACGGGATTATTGTTCCATCAACTGAATTATTCATGAGCCTTTGGAAGCGGGTTGTTATATGGACTACCGCTGCAGCAGGTTGGAATTGGTACCTGTCAGTCTCTCAACAAGCAATGTGCATGACACCGCATTGTCGCAGCGATTGCCTTGACAAGAAGGCTACAGAGCATCTAGTTCGGACGTTGTCGGACCCCACTGATGGGGGACTGCAAAAATCACGGGAAATGTGGTGTATAAGTGCAAACATATTTAAAAACAGTAAAAATTATTACAACCCTAACATTTGTTCTTCAGATCTGGGTAAATAAATCAATGAATATAAACATCAATGACAAAATAACAGTGAAGTAACCTTAAAATGCGAATTCCATTTGTAAGTACTTGGTTAATTAAATCAATTCATAACAGGCAAACGATATTGACATAAATTAGTACACGTACCAACACCCTTGTGACGGTCATTACTGTTTTGCTGGATAATAGCCTAGCAGTAAAAAGATTCAAGATATGCAGCAATTGTACTGTAAATTACCTCTACATTATCATTATTGCTCTTAATAAAATATTAATTAATCCTCTTTGTACCTTGGAAACTCACCCCTCCAATGTCGCCCCTAAAACGTGTGTACAATGATACTATAATATGAATTTCATTCATATTTTGTATTCAAAGGCGCGAACTATACTGAAGATTCTGACATTTTAAAGAGAAAGGAAAAGTACATTTGCGGCTAAGGTACAATCCATTTTGCGGAAATGTTCATGGATGGCAAAGCAAGTAGAGTAGCTACTGCTTCTAGATGGTGACCTTAATGCTTTATACGAGGAAAAGGAATGATCAGTGGTGTAAATTTGTTCGGAAAACGGCGAGGGGGGAGTTAGGGAACGGGGGGTGTGACTTGCCCAGCCATTGAAATTAAAAAGGCGTGGGGGTGCTGGCATGACACTATATGGCACTATACAGGGGCTAATGTTCATAATACCGATGTCCATCTGTACTGTGTCTTACATTCCAGCCCAATCTTACACCAGGACGGCATGTGTGTAGGGCTTCCTTTGATTGTCCTCCCGTTTTGAGTGCTATTAAATGCATGTTGTTGTTGAGAAGTCCGAAAAATACGTCGCAAACCACCTTAAGTTGTACTCACCAAGAAAAAGTGTGTGTGGGGTGATTAAACACCTCACCCTCTGTTCAAAAGGTGGGGAGACCCCATCCTAGCCCCCGGTTTACGCCCATTGGAATGATGAAATGAAGTAATGCTTCTCCGAATATCGTGATGAATAAACGTTTTCCTTCACTGTGTGCGTGATTAACCGATATCAGACCACAAGGCTCCTCAGCGCTTTGGTTTGTTACCATAGAAACCCAGTAATGAAATATTGACGATCTCCCTCCAGGCTTTCCTTGTCAATTATGTTAATGTGTTCTGTGGTCTGGAGTGCCATTTTGCGTTTTACACCGTTTTATCATTTATGTCACACCTGCGCAGTTCAAGGAAAAGCGAAATTCGGCCAGTCTTCAGAAAAAGTCTCCGACAATTTACATTTGATACTTATGCATGAGTTGAAGTTGTTGCATTTCAGTTTTTTACAAGTTAGAAATGTCAATCATTGGTTTCAGGCTACATATATTTTATAGCCGGTACCGACATATAGAAAAACCACAATGTACTGTATGTAAAACAAATCTGAATATGTGCACTTTTATATTGACAGGACTGAAAACCCATATGATTTTAACATTACGTTTACCAAAGAAGAAGCACCAAACTAATTAATATTAATAAGACAATTGATATGCGAGTACATCAGTCGATGATAGCTTGAGTAGATCATTGTAATTCAGCTGCTTTTAAATTTTCCTTACCAAATTTGGCCTCTTGATATAGATACTGTGGCCAATGACAAACCGTGAGGATCATTATGTATAAAGGACTTTCTAAAGATACGCCTGTTTGTGTGGGACCAATCATGGGATTGTTTTACGGATAGCTTCTAGTGCAGAAGTTATTCACCGCTATTGGGATGGTGCCTAACATTTCACAAATGCCCGGGAAATCCCATCCCAGCATGCTGAAGAACGCGTCGCATTCGTTGAAAACCCTCTCACACAGTGCTTTGCATGGTGACCTCGGCTGGCTCCCTGGAAGCGTGAATTCTGGGAAGGCCATGAAGCAGAAGATCAGCCGGGCGTCATCGCTGCACGACGCGTAGGGCGCCAGCACGCGCCAGTCCGGCACCTTTCTGTCGGAAAAAGACGCGTTGTAGGGAAGCAGCTGACTGCACTCGGTTTGGTTGATCTCAACTGGTGCACGCACGGCCTCTAATGAACAAAACCAGAAGTGAATTGGGATCAAGAACCATGGGTTGGCCAATAGTGATCGAACGCACACCTGTTAGCAATGGTTGGTCCAGTCTGAATTATTACGAACCAGAATACTAAAATCAGTAACCGCTTGTAACAGAATGTCCCGGTATTTGCCCAACTGTCAATGAGCTGTCAATAAAGAGTTGCCATGATGATACTAGAGATCCAATATTCCGACATTAACACTCTGACATAAACATTGTATACATAGTAACGTACGGAATGAATAATTTGTTCGTCAATCAACAATTCTTCATTCAATTTGATCGAGCTCAAACTGATACTAAAGTACAGGTGATTTATATAAACGAACGTTAGAATTCCTGACGAATGAACTGCACAGAGCACACTGCTCCGAAACAAGAGAATTTAGGGCCTGAACGTCACACTTTACTGTCGGCAAGAATGGTCAATTTTAGTAGAAGAATGTACATAGTATATAGATATATATGCTGACTGGGAATGCTTGGTAACTTACGTTGTGTAGTAGGAAGGTATGATACTCCAGTGCCTGAAAACAATAACAATATCAAATCATTTATATGGTGCTCCGTATATCTTATAGCATCTGTCATTCAAAAACACAGATTAAAATAAAACAAGGCACTGTTTCCTCTGAGATACGCTTATGAAGTAAATGTACTTCATGAACTATTGGGGTACAGTTTTATGCGCTACAAAATTATACTCCAGGAGCACAGAAGACAACAGGCTTGGTTTAGGATGCTATGTTGCTAATTCGTGTATTAAAAGACGATAGGCTGTATCTACACGGCTCTGTGAGCTGTTTCACACAGAAGATCACATCCTACCCCAAAAAGAGACAACCTATGTAATTCGATAACCTTAGCTGCCTACTCTCCAGTTTCTCTTAACTTACTGAGTTCACAGTGTCTTCCGTGGAAACTCTCAGGGCATGCACACACGTAAACTATGACGGAAAATGCATGACTGTGACATGTGGCCCCATTCTGGCAAGGGTTTGGGTTGCATGGATCTACGGGGAACCGGGAGAACGGAATCAGTTAGAGATCGGTCAGTTTGGGAAGAAGTGAGTTGTACACGACTAAAGTAAACAAACTCACCGATCTCACAGCGGCCGCCGCCAAACGATTCTGGACAGCGGCAGAACCACTCATCGTTAATAGCAAAGCAGGATCCCCCATTTAGACACAGTTGATCGTGGCAGGGGTTTTCGGGAAGCGGAGCTGTATCAGAAGGGGGTGAAAGGTCAAAGCGAGTAATATCTGAAAGACAACTTCGATGACACATGCCATACGTTAATGTCACGCGTCACGATTTGAGTCAGCAATGTATTCAGCTTGAGACAGCCAACACGGCCTGTATTATCATCATCATCATCATAATAATGAATATTAAGATTACAACATTTGTAATGCGTTTTCCACAGCGTTTCAAAGCGCCATTATTATCCCTGCACATTGAGCTCACATATCATATGAACATTCCTGAAACCATCTCAGCTCCCTGGGGAGTATACTAGCCCGCGCCGGTGATGCCATTTCGGCGCAAACGGCTAAACAACCGTGTCTGCCCTCACACGGACCCATTTACTGCTGGCCCGCACATAGGGGTAAAGTGACTTGCCCAGGATCACAACATCCTACCACCAGCTGGATTCGAGCCCCTGACCCTGTGATCAGAAGCTACAAAACCTAACCACTAGGCTACATGCCTCCACAAACTCTCTAGAGTTGGATACTCACAGTGGTGGACTGGAAATCTGATGAGCTTAAGAAAGGTTTTCATTATCTCAATCAAAACCAGTTGTTTCTGAAGTGAGAAAGTATTACAAAATAGCCCAATTTTCGTTTGCAAGAAGCCTTGAAGGCAATGGCAGGAAGCATACGTGTCAAAGCTCTATCACGTACCCACTGTTCACACGGCATATTGACGTATTCGACGTAGGAAGTTTAACGTTCACTTATCTGCTCGTTATGTCTGTAATGCCATAGAGCTGGGTTTGTAGCTCTATGGTAATACGAATGCATAAAGCAACTCACCATAATAACCATCTTGATTAGAAGACTTAAAGCAAATGGTCTCCGAGTCTGACTCCGGTAGCGACTCGTTACACAACGCCCCCATCGTTCTGGCCTCCACAGTGTCTTTCATTGAGCGAACGGCAGCCAGGCACGCCGACCTGCACGGAAGTGTTGGACCTACCAGACGACCATCGCAAGAGGGTGCCAGAAGGCTACAGATGACCCGCCACGTCATGTTATTCCCCGCCGTGGCCTCTGTCAACTCGATGAACTGATTCCAAATCTGAGATACCACGCTACTCCTAAGGCCGAAACGGTTGGGCGATCGGGTAACGTTGGTCGACCAGCCTCGAAGGACGCAGGCCTCCAGCGCATTCGGACGACATTCTGCTACGACATCAACAGTTGCTATAGGCGTCTCTGTAGGTAGGCTGGTAGACCGCCACGTTGTGAAGAGATTAGAAGTCCACGCTTTGGTAAACCTTGTACTTCTTCTCCGACGAGTAGTATAATTCGCCGTTGGTGTAACCATTTCGGTTGTGTTGGCGTCAGTTAAAGTGTCATTGACAATTGCATATGTACCGGGAGATAATGTTGTTGTGACTGACGTCACTATCTCGCTCCAGTTGGTGGTTGACGCGGTTGTCGTACCAGTCGTACTGTTGCTTACTTTCATCATGGTCATAGTCTCTGGAGCTGCACTCGTAGATGCTTTGGTGGTGACCGCTTGGTTACTGGTTGTTATCGTCACGCCCGTTGTGGCTGGAGGGACTGCCGTTTGTGTCGTCGTCGTTGACTGGTCGCCAGCAGTTGTGCTTGTGACCGGCGTAGTCATGGGGTATATCTGAATGCGTGCTGTAGTCACGTGAGGTGTGGTATAGGGCTCCTCAGTGAATAACTCAGATCCTATAAAATGCAATCACCAAATTTTTGACAAAATGCCCTTTTATCCTAGAAACCTATAGTGCATGTAGTGCGTTGCATGAGATTTCGCACCGTAGGTGTTGCATCAGAGGAGAGACGCATTTACTCGCCATCCATTTCAAAAATCAAAGGACTGAGTGAAGCCTTCCGAAATATATCAAAGCGAAACTAGTAAACTGTATACAGTAAAGTGACGAAATCTATGAATTTGAGACAGTACCCTCAGACTCCAAGCAGACGATGAGGTGGTATTGATGTGTAATGATGATGTATATTCACCGAGATGCCGATGCTCTTGTCTGGCTTTGTGTTTAATTAAGATAGACCACGAGTTCTAGATTTTTTTTGAACTCACCGCTTCTTGTGTTAGAAACATTAACTTGTTCACTCTTCAGCACCACAATTTATCAAAACTGTGGTACAATGTTGTGCTACAACTTTTGTACGATATGGTGTTGAAATAACTTAACTGGCACCGAAACTACAACACAGTGTAGCTAGCACCATACCAACATCAATCCTGATCTTGCTACACATTTGGTAGAATGCCATGTGATGCAGACGTGACGCAAATTGAACTTCTGCTTTGTGCAGCGTGGCATCAATTAGGCACATAGAGATAATACATAAATTACCCGTTGTTGTTATTTTGGGCTAGTCTGCTTCTCTGGAAACAGAATTTCAGATCATTTTGTTAAAAGAAAGTGACTTACCAAATAATAACTCCAGTTTAATCCAAGAAACATTGTACGTTCTTAAGTTGATCTCCACTGATCGAAAATCTGTCTTTAGGAATTCCTTCGCCCTCTTGTATATTTCCCTTTCAGACTTAACATCCATAGAAGACCGCAGTTTCTTCATCGGCTTCAATCGGACTGAGAAGACAACGATGACGCTGCCATTTCTATAAGGAAGTAGAGTGTTACAAACACCGTTTCTGGGTAGTTTTGGGAATTATTCATATTGTGGTTATGGCTTACGACTGGCTTGTATACAATGATTTATCTGATAAGTTGGAATTACCTGACTTGGTCAACGCGGGTTGACCTGTAAATGTTACTGTAGCTACTTCCTCCGAAATGGTTGTCTATCTGGAAATATAAAATCGGCAGAAAAGTCAATGAAACTACATAAATATTCTCTTCTCGTAACATCACGAGTGGTTGATTTAATGATTCTACAGTTTGGGGGAAATTACAAACTTATAAGCATTTTGATTCCCCGAAGGCCCTTACGTTACTCACCGATTGTATAAAGTTTCTTTGGAGGGACTTGTATCCGTCTGATGTGCCGATCTGGTATTGTGGATTAAAGAGTAGATTTACAATCTTGACTTCTCCTTTCATTGTAACTTTGTTTAGAGAGAGAAAGAAAGATATCGAAAGTGAGAGAACGTTTGGTACAACAAGCAGAGTTGCTAGTAGCTCTGGTATTTGCCGTAGAGCAAAAGTGGCAAAAAGTAAGGACGCAGCCCCAACTTACCCAATTTAAGCTCGGCCATAATAATGGCATGATGCACACTTTGTAAACAGTAAAGGATGAATTTGACCCAGTGAAGTCTGGCGTTTCTTTTAATTAAGTGGGAAATAAGAGGAAAGCCTTTTCTTCAGCTGACAAAGTTAATTGCTTTTTTGTGGTTTCTACATCTATTTATAAAATATCAAAATATTATTACCTCTTTGTAAACTAGTAGACAAACCTGGCAAATAATACAGAGAACAAAATAAGTCATTATGTTTGAGAAGATGCAAAACCAAACTGTATTGGGATTTTAATAAGGCCTGCTGGAAACTCGTTTTTATCTGTTGATTTCGAAAGAAAAAACAGAGTCTGTTGATTATTTTTTCCGAGTCGTCAACAAAATCTCACCTCTAGGTGTATAAATTTTGTCAAATTTACCCACTTTTTTAAAGTACACATTCCCTCGAGGGGAAAAAACCGAGGTCAATCAAAATCAGTGTTAGCATGAACGCAACAACAAATATTCTTCCGAACCTGGAATCGCGAAGACGTCTTTGTAAGTAGTCAGTAGCACCAAGCCGACTACCACAACGATCAACATGACCGTCGCTACCGCCATGGTGCACAAAACCATGACCCTGGTCTGGCTCAACCTCCGTTCAGTATCGCCGGACTTGACGAACATGGTGTTTAGCTCGGAGTTCAAAGATGCCAGCTTCATCCCCGACGTGTCGCTGTGGCACTCGGCCGCCTCGTCGGTTAGAACGACTGGCTCCGGTGTCAGCTCAGCGGGCCCGAGTTCGATCTCTGTGCTCAGGAGAGCGGTGGTGTCGACCCCGGCGCCATTTTTGACCGCCGCCGGATCGTCTGATTCCGGTGCTTGGTCTGTGCTCGGTTTTGAGTCCGTGTTTGCGGACAGAGTAGTCGTAGTTTCAACAGCTGGAGACGTTGTTTGTACCTCTGTTGGTTTCGCCACCTGGTCATTTTTGTCATATTTCACATTCTCAGGTGTCTCGTTAATTGGTGAAAGGGGCTTGCCAAATGTTGTCAACTGCAGAAGAATAATGGAACAGTTTTTAAAGAAATTCCTAACGTTGTTTATTGACTAAGAGGCCAAGTGACATTTAACTTTGAAATCCATGGTCTCATTGCAGCATGAAAACTTCCATGCAGGACAGTTCACGGTGGCCATCAAAACAGTATTGGACAAGCTTGAAAAAATGTAAGTGGTATGCATTTTGTGCCTGGATTTTTATGCTGGCACAAAAGCTGCAGATCTGCAGCCAGTTAAGGTATTTCCTTCATCATACAGGGTGTCCCAAAAAACCCCAAACCCTGACGAAAAGGGGAAATATGTCCAAACCATGAGATATGATTTTAATGTATAAGGATCTCTGAAAAGTAGAAGCAGTGTTCTTTCTGATACCTTGATGGTATCCCTCCTGTCACGCATGACTGAACACCATTGTCTTGAAATGGGGCATCCGAACTCAGTTGCGTTCAAGGAGCCATTGAGCAAACTCCCGTCTCCTCCTGAGGTCTCCACGCAAAGGTTGGTGGCGGATGTGCATTCGGTATGGATGGAACTGCAGGTCTCACTGCGTTATGCGGTTCCTCATCAAAAGTGTTACAACTGAGTTCGGATGCCCCATTTTCAAGACAATGGTGTTCAGTCATGCATGACAGGAGGGATACCATCAAGGTATCATTAGAAAGAATACTGCTTCTACTTTTCGGAGATCCTTATACATTATAATCATATCTCATGGTTTGGGCATATTAACCCCTTTCCTCAGGGTTTGGTTTTTTCTGGAACACCCTGTAGAAATGCGTAGGCCTGTCCTCTTACCTGGATTGGGGGTGAGAATGCCTCTTTTTCGTGTACCAAGCTATTACTTTCCTCAATCACAGGGCTTTCAGCAGTCACAGGAGCAGCTGTCAGCGTAACGTCGCCTATTGGCTCATCGGTAACCTTACTAATCGAGTCTGCGTCTGGTTTGACGGATACAGGTTCGTTATCGATAATTTCTGCAGTAGCCAAAGTACCCACCGTGACAGCGCTGGTAGTTGAGGGTGGGGTGGACGATGATAACTACAATGTCATGTAAAAGTTTTACCAAGAAAAGGAATAAAACAAATAGAAATAAAAAGCCACACGATTGGTTCAACTCCAGGAGGCCCATCTCCTTCATATTTAAGTTGAGCAAAGCTAAGGGCAAAAATATATTGAATGGCAAAATTAAAAACAAAATTACCTCCAACAAAGCCGTTACTGATAGAAATCCTTAGAACTGGTTTTAAATTGATATTGGCCATTTGCTGTCTATTTCAGCTATTACTCATGGTAATTCGAGCTCCTGAGGTATGCTCGGAATTTTTCGGGCAGGCCTGCTAGATTCACCTAGACTAGATTTCAGTAGCATTCACTGGATCGGCGCCCTCTACCGTTACTGCTATTCGGTTAGCATTGTCATGCGCAAAAAGGCAAGAACAATGCAAATCCGGTCCTGGGCAAAGACCACTCCATGAAAAGGACTTTAGAATGTCTGGAAATATGCTCCATGCAGAACTGAAAGCAGTTAGAGCTTCCACCTTGTTGACAAAACTGCCGTCAACCTTACTTGTGTGATAACAAAATAGACATTTGGCTAATATGTTTATTTTGAAATTTGCATTTACAGATTTATTAAGAACAGCTGCAGTGACAGCACTTCGCATCGATTTGATACCTGAATAGCCGGGGGTGGGGGAGGCTCTGGGATTACAACGGCTGTTTCATGTGGCACACTATTGCATTCTCTCTCTTGAGCGCTGTCCTTAATGTTGAGTTCGAGACTGCCGTCTGTAAGGGGATCGACCCGGTTGTTATTCGCTTCTGTATCCACTTGAGAAGTCAGCAGTTTAGTGTCGATACCGTTTGCCTTAGCATCAGTGGTGACACTTGTCAATTTTGGTGAGCCAAATGTTGTCAGCTGAAAACAAAGTAATGTTTGGACATTATTTTGACTGGATGTGTGGATGCTGTGAAATGGGAGCAAAACATGGAAGAGAAGACCAGAACAAGAGAATAAAACCTACAAAATGATGATCACAAAACAGGCTACTTTCAGTCTGCTCAGGGTATATATCGGCAGTGGTGTAATTTGTCGAATGATTGGAGATCATTCTTTTTAAATGAAAGAAATGTTTATTTTTTCTGGAATTAGCCTTCTCGATGCTTGTATCTGAAAAGACATTAATTGTCGCGTACTTCTTGTCCGTGGACTTGAAAACTTTAGTTTCCACCAAACACATGCCGCTTATTCCTAATCATTTGTTGAATCCCGTCTTTGCTACACTATATTTCAACCAACCCACTTCCCTATGTTGCCTCAACGGACTTGATCTTTCCCAGGCCCTTAGAACAACCAAATTAATACAATGAAAAGAATGGAATTGAACCCCTCAGTAAACCTTACAAGCTTCGTCACAAAAAAATTGGGAATTGAAATAAAGTCACAATAGTAAGAGGAACAGGAAGTGAAAAATAAACCCAGAAATAATCATGCCTCTCGCCGTTGATTCTCTAAAACAATAATTGGTCTTTAGTTCCGCTTTCAGTTATTGTTTTACAGTTTGAAAAAGAAACAAGTCCCCCTGAGATATTAATTTAGTCCGAATTAAAATCCCTCAAACCAAACAGGATACACTGAGGAATAGAGATCGTATCGAGTAAAACCGACAGCGGGCGAGACATGTAGGATTTATATTTGTTTTGTAAATAGTGTCACGTACATGTGGAGAAGTCTTGCAGATTCCATCAAACCTAGTTGAAGGAACTTTCACGTGGTGCCTTCGGTTTAAGGTGTTAAGGTGTTCCTCACACTGGCCGTGTGTGTTAAGTCAGAAAGCTCCTTTATAGGTAAATTTATTGTTTGTTATATTTCAATGATAGAGGGCGCTGCTACAATTGCACTGTAATCTATAACTTCCCGGTCACGCTTTGCAGTCGCCATGTTTCGTGTTTCGATACCACGTCATCCCAAAGTCGTAAGTGAAATATGCATAACTTGTCATTTGTAATTCCTTTATTTGGTTACTATAGACATTCTTTGGGTTGTGGGATATGTTTAAGGCATTTATTTTGGGAAAAAAAAAACACATGCACAAGTAACATAATTGGGACAATTTACAATGTGTATTGGGGTCGATTACATGTCACTTTAGGTTTATTGCGTGCAGTGTAAAATGTATATGTGGATCCAGATTAATGTCATCGATCCTGTTAATTGCCAGATACTGTGTGATTAGTTATGATTGTTTAATTTCAATTATGAACAAAATTGTTGTTGATTTATACTTATAATTTCAGACTGTTTAAAGTCAATTTTTGCATATTTGTTTTGGACAGATTAAACCGTGCTCTTTGTGCTGGTTAATTCGCCTAATCACAACAAGTTTGTCAATGGGGTATATTTGTCACCCGTCACACCCGTCACATGAGTTTAATGACTGGGATCTATGAGGATACCTGTACACCGACAACATGAGCGTAGTTAGTGGAGGTGAGCAGAGCGCCAAGCACCAAGACCATGATGATGGCCCGTTACCAGGAGATGATGAAAGGCAGGAGGAGTCGGTACGCCCAGAGGACTCTTCCAGTCAGATAGCGTCAACGACAAGCACAACGAAGTCGTCACTGGGTAGAACCAGGAGAAGGCTTGTTGCCAAGATGGCAGCGCTTGAAGCAGAGGCAGCATGCTTACGAGAGATACAGGTGATAGAGCTCGAAGAGTTGAAACTGCGTCAAAGAAAGCAAGAGCTCGCAATCAAGACCAAGATGGACATGGCAAAGGCGGAAGAAATAGTTTACGCCATCGATGGGGACAGTCTTCAGACGACACCCCCAAGTTTGACACCATCACCAGTACTGAGTGACAAGCAGGAGTCACAGAAGGACAGTTTGCATGAAGCAGGGGATGAGCAGACACCCCGGAAGGAGCCAGGTTACTCCCCTGTGGATAGTCCGTCAATTACGACACCGAAGAATGGAGAGCACTCCGCAGACAAGCTCAAGACAGCCCCTATGGATGATGACAACCCAGAAAAGGAAGCCTCGCTGATGGAATTGGTAAAAACGGGGCAACAACAGCAGCGATGCATGCTGGCAACGATGCAACTTCCGAGAGCAGAGTTGCCAACCTTCGACGGCAACCCACTGCAATACTAGACCTTTCTGCGTGCATTCGAGAACAGTGTAGACATTGCAGATATTGACGACAGTGCCAAGCTAGTAAGGCTTCTGAAATACTGTACTGGAAAGGCAAGAAAGATCATAGAGTGTTGTGCCATAATGGCGCCAAGTGTTGGCTACAAGAGGGCCAAGGCACTTCTCCAAGAACGCTTCGGCAGTGATTATGTCATAGCTGAGGCATGGGTAAATAAGGTAACCAAAGGTGTACCCTTGGCTTCCCATGATAAAGTAGGGCTAAGAGAGTATGCTGATGACCTCAAAGTTTGTAAGGAAACATTGGACACAATGGGATATATTCAGGAAATAGGAACCCAAGGTGTAATGGTAAAACTTGTAGAGAAGCTGCCCGGTTATTTACGTAATCGATGGATAAAACTTGTAAGGGGGCTTCGGAAGAGTGACAAGTGTCCTAAGATTGCTGATTTGGTTGAGTTTGTTGAAGACGCGGCCCAGGAGGCCAATGATCCTGTATATAGTAATTTGCATGCAAGTACATATAAGCCACACAGACCAGAGATGAGATCTAGAGTAACCAGACCAGACAAAACTAGCTATGCATTGTCAACCATTAGCAAGATGAATGAACATGTACATGTAACATGTGTGATGTGTAAGGGTAACCATACACTGTTTGGTTGTTCTGAATTCAAGGGTAAAACCCCACAAGAGCGGTTTAACTTTGCCAAAGCTGAAAGATTGTGTTACAATTGTTTAAGGCCAGGTCATGTTTCAAGTGCATGTAGTTTGCATAGAGTTTGTTCTGTTGCAGGGTGCGGTAAAAGACACACAAAGTTCTTGCATCCATTAAAGCAGACACCGTCATCTGGTGTTGAAGATGATAGACCAGCTGGGCCGGAGGCAACAGCGCAAAGTAGCTTCACTGAGACGGATCATGGCACATCTTGCGTCACAGGGGTCGGGGTGTACAGAGTTGCCCTACCTATCATTGCAGTGAAGGTCAGTGCAGTAGATGGCGATTGTAGCGTTGACACTTATGCTCTTCTTGACAATGGTTCAACAAGCAGTTTCTGTACGGAGGAGCTTGCATGTCGACTGAGCATCAAAGGTAAAAGGCAATCCTTGACCCTAACGACAATGACAAAGGCAAAGGTCAAGACTGAAACAACCGTCGTCAGCTTGGTGGTGAACAGTTTTGACCAACAAGCGGCAGTTAAACTTGATAAGGTTTATACACGACACTCACTTCCGATTAATGACGACAACATTGCTGAGCCAGAAGACATCACGAAATGGCCACATCTGCGAGACATCAGCATCCCCCAGGTTGAGAAGGGCAAGGTACACCTCTTGATTGGTCAAGACTCGCCAGAGGCACTCCTTCCATTGGAAGTGAGAAGTGGTGAAACAAAGGCACCGTATGCTACCAGAACTCGACTTGGATGGTCCTTAAATGGGCCGTTGGGAATGTCCATGAGGCCTGCGGTAACGTCAAGCTATGTGGCAGTTGATGATGCTCTTGAGCAACAGCTGCAGAGATTCTGGAAATTGGATGCTGCTGAGTCACTGTATGACGACGACAGGGGCATGTCAGTCCAAGACAAGAGAGCAATTGCATTGTGGGAGAGCACCGTTTGCATGAAAGATGGCCATTATGAACTGCCAATACCGTTCAAGAACAACCCGCCAAGGCTTGCTGACAATCGAATGGTCGCAGAGCAACGCCTGACTTCATTGGGCAGACGTCTAGAGAGGGATCATGAGTTGAAGTCACGCTACATAGAAGGCATGAAAAACCTGGTTGATAATGGATATGCTGAGGCACTAGGAGATGATTGCGTGACAGATACGGCCATATGGTATCTACCACATCACCCGGTACTCGATTCAGGTAAACAAGGGAAGATGCGTATCGTCTTCGACTGTGCAGCTAAACACCATGGTCAGTCCTTGAACACGCAGACAATCAGTGGGCCAGACCTGACAAACAAGTTGTTAGGCGTACTCCTTCGCTTCCGACAAGAACAAGTGGCAGTTTTGGCAGACGTTCGTGCCATGTTCCACCAGGTCAGAGTGTCCCCGGAATGTCGAGACGTCTTGCGTTACCTTTGGTGGCCTGACGGTGATACTTCACGTGAACCGGCTGTGCACAGGATGACTGCACACCCTTTTGGCGGGACATGGAGTCCCAGTTGCTGTTCCTTTGCCTTACGACATACCGCCGAGGACAACCGTCACGAATTCCAACCAGACACAGTCAATTGCGTCATGCGCAATTTCTACGTAGATGACTGCCTAGTCTCACTTGCAACTGAAGTTGAGGCTATTCGAGTTTCTAGAGAACTACGAGAACTTCTGTCCAGAGGTGGTTTTCAGTTGACGAAGTGGTTGAGTAACAGCCCTCAAGTTCTTGAGTCAACCCCACAGGAAGATAGAGCCGTGGGTGTCAGGGGGCTAGACCTGAATCATGAAGCGCTACCTACAGAGAGGGCCTTGGGTATGCAGTGGGACGTCGAGACTGACTGCTTCGGGTATAAAGTGAGCCAAAGGGAAAATCCCTTGACAAGGAGGGGGTTACTAAGTATTGTTTCCTCCATCTATGACCCGCATGGATTTGCGAGTCCCTTCACGCTGTTAGCCAAGAAGATTGTCCAAGACTTAAGCAGGAAGAAGTTGGGTTGGGACGAAGAGCTACCGTCACAACACAGAGAGGATTGGCAACGTTGGAAGCAGGACTTGGGAAAGCTCGAACAGCTGCGGATAAACCGATGTATCAAGCCCTATGGGTACAAGGATGGCGTCAGTTATCAGTTGCACCACTTTTCCGACGCGTCTGAGGCAGCTTACGGAGCTGTAACTTACCTTCGTATGGTGAATTCTGCAGGCCTCAGCCATACCTGTCTGCTATTATCAAAGTCACGTCTGGCACCTTTGAAGAAGGTTACGATACCAAGGCTTGAGCTGACGGCTGCGACACTCTCTGTGAGGCTGGATGCAATGATCAAGAAGGAGTTTGACCTACCTTTGGAAGAATCAGTTTTCTGGACTGATAGCACAATAGTGCTTCGATACATCTATAATGAACAGAAGCGTTTCCACACCTTTGTGGCAAACAGAGTAGCCGTCATCCAGAACCAGTCAAGTTTTCATCAGTGGCGTCATGTGAAAAGCGGGTTAAACCCGGCAGATGTTATCACCAGAGGGCAAATGGTAGATGAGCTGCTGGCCAACCAGAAGTGGTTGATTGGTCCTGAATTCTTACGCCAAGAAGACAACATGTGGCCAAGTTTACCGATCTCGACAACTCTTGACGATAAAGATCCAGAAGTGAAGCTTGAGAAGGAGATAGTCACCATTTATGCCACCCAACATACAGACTCAGCTAACCCAACCGACAGATTGATGGCCAGACACTCCTCATGGTATGAGCTGAGAAGAAGTGTTGCATGGATCTTGCGAGTGACTGACAGTCTGCTAAGAAGAATCAGAAAGCAACCAGCAATACAAGACATGAAGACGCTGACAACGAACGACCTAGCCAGGGCAGAGGCTGCCATCGTAAGATACATTCAAGCCCAGTCCTTCCAGGAGGAGTTCAGCAGCTTGAAGAAGGGTGAAGATAAGGCTCAGAAGCTTAGGTCTGAAAAGAAGAAGAAAGGTCAACTGTACAAGTTGGATCCTATCTTGACAGACGACAGCATCATCAGAGTTGGGGGACGGTTGCGGAATGCCCCGGGAGATACATCAAACCATCCACCCATATTGCCAAAAGACAACCATGTAGTCTCTCTTATCATGAAGCACTACCATCTGGAATCTGGTCACTCGGGAAGAGAGTATGTTCTGTCACTGATACGACAAAAATTCTGGGTCATCAAGGCTAGATCCATTTTGCGCAAGGTTTTGAGCAGTTGCTTTGAATGTAGGCGAAGGTCTGTAGTTCCAGTCCAGCAGAAGATGGCAGACCTACCATCTGACAGGGTTACCCCACACAGACCACCATTCTCATTTGTTGGAGTCGATTGTTTTGGACCGTTTCTAGTGAAACAGGGTAGGAACCAGATCAAACGGTACGGTTGCATATTCACGTGTCTTGCATCTCGAGCGGTGCACATAGAGGTTTTGCATACACTGGATACAGATTCCTTCATAAACGGCATGCAGAGATTTGTCTGTCGACGAGGACAACCGATAGAGCTGAGGTCCGATAATGGCTCTAACTTCATTGGAGCTGAGCGTGAGCTAAAGGAAGCTTGGAAAGGGTTGAGTCAAGAGAAGGTTGACAAGTTCCTTCTTAAGAAAGGAATCCAGTGGAAGTTCAACCCCCCGAGCGCTTCCCACATGGGGGGCGTCTGGGAAAGACAAATTAGGTCGACACGCAGGCTGTTGAGTTCACTGATGACAGAACAGGTAGTGAGCGATGAAACCTTGTCGACTGTAATGTGTCTAGTCGAAAGTATCATAAACAACAGGCCAATTACCACCGTCTCAGACGACATCAACGACTTGGAACCACTCACTCCAAATCACCTGCTACTTCTTCGTGGTGCGCCACATTCCCTTGGTGAATTCGACAAAAAGGATATGTACTCGCGGAGAAGATGGAAGCAAGCGCAATACCTTGCTGATGTATTTTGGAGAAGATGGATCCGGGAATATCTCCCCTCACTGCAAAAAAGACAAAAATGGCTTGAACCCCAAAGGAGCATCATGGTTGGCGACTTGGTACTTATTGTTGACAATGACCTCCCTAGAAACAAATGGCTTCTTGGGCGTGTTCTTGAAACTTACCCAGGGAAGGATCAGCTTGTAAGAGTGGTCAAAGTAAAAACCAAGTCATCCATTCTGACTAGGCCAGTTCAGAAGTTGTGCCTCTTAGAGTCAGTAAATAAAGAGCAGTGAACCATCTGGTATTCATCAGGGATTTACAGCACGGATTTACAGCTTAAATCAAACCCTAACATTCTAGCATCAAGTTTCTTGTAAGGATATGTGTATTTGTCCATTGTAATTTGAATGGTGTTATTGTTGGGATTATGTAATCATTTTTTCCGTGCTTAAAGGTATATAACATTCGGTTTGTTGAAATGGTCGCATTTTGCTTAATGATATAGTTATGTAGTAAATGCCTTATTAAGTATGTAATGGCATTTAAGGGGTCGGAATGTTAAGTCAGAAAGCTCCTTTATAGGTAAATTTATTGTTTGTTATATTTCAATGATAGAGGGCGCTGCTACAATTGCACTGTAATCTATAACTTCCCGGTCACGCTTTGCAGTCGCCATGTTTCGTGTTTCGATACCACGTCATCCCAAAGTCGTAAGTGAAATATGCATAACTTGTCATTTGTAATTCCTTTATTTGGTTACTATAGACATTCTTTGGGTTGTGGGATATGTTTAAGGCATTTATTTTGGGAAAAAAAAAACACATGCACAAGTAACATAATTGGGACAATTTACAATGTGTATTGGGGTCGATTACATGTCACTTTAGGTTTATTGCGTGCAGTGTAAAATGTATATGTGGATCCAGATTAATGTCATCGATCCTGTTAATTGCCAGATACTGTGTGATTAGTTATGATTGTTTAATTTCAATTATGAACAAAATTGTTGTTGATTTATACTTATAATTTCAGACTGTTTAAAGTCAATTTTTGCATATTTGTTTTGGACAGATTAAACCGTGCTCTTTGTGCTGGTTAATTCGCCTAATCACAACAAGTTTGTCAATGGGGTATATTTGTCACCCGTCACACCCGTCACAGTGTGTATATGTAAACATTCGAATTCAGTTAAATCCTGAGAGTTGTAACAGTTTTAAAGTGTTTATTCTAATTGAGTGACCGATTTCTTCAAACTGATGACATTCTGATTGATGTAGCATGTGTAAACTTCTACCCAAAATAGGCAATTCATCAGCAAATAAAATGCATTTATCAACAGTACTGCATGTTTTCACAGCTTGTCGAGCAAAACCCCAAGGCCAAGCGTGAGCCATGAGGATTTGAGTTCCTTTGGCAGAGATATTAGGGTCCTCTCTACGCTAAACAAAGCCATTCACGGTAAGCATATTTATTGCATTCGATAAGGGAAATTACGGTCATTATGTACAATAGCGCCCCTTTCATATAGCTCTCGAATAAAACTTAATACTCCCGTCCTGTCTGTGTTGATAGTAAGTTTGTAAATTCCTCCCCATGAAAATTTCTAAATATATGTACCATCGTTTGCAAAGGTAAATATAAGCTGTTATGTTTCACAAAATTTATTAAGCCACCTTACCGTATCATAAATCATAACAGCAATATAATATGATATTATAATCGTAAATTCCTAAATCATAGCTCATAAAACCCCACACAACATTTTCATATAAGGGCATGTCTGACATACCAAAGAAGAAAACATGAAACAGTTTTGTAAACAGCCCAAAAAGACAGTCAGACAAATTGAAGGTGATGACCTTGCCCTTGAGCATGTAAATTTAACATGTTGGTGGCGCCCCTTAACCTTAGCACTTTCACGCACCCTTTAAGTCTTCAGTCGTTTCCTATACTGCGTTTCATGATTTTGGCAACAAAGCTGTGGCTCAGACTTCAAGTACCATGCAGGCCTAGACCTCGTGCCAAATAAATAGCGTCAAAACGGTGGTGGTCAGACCTCGCATGAAATTAACATCGTTCCCGACGCCATGCCAAATTAATAACACTAAGCATGATACAATACAAATGGATGGGTCAGGTTTTCAAATACTTTCTTTTTGAAGTTAGTTTTTTCACTATTTGCATGGTTCATGCCATTTCTGACACATGTGAGCGTTCAGGGGCGTAGCGAAGGCATTTTTGGGGGGATGCCAGAGTCAACTAGCCGACTTGTAACTTTTTGCCAACCTCGTGTTGTGTAAAATAGAAATCCGTGGTAGGTCTACGTTATACGCTATATTTAATGCTTCCGGGAAAATACTGACGGCCAACGTATACCGTTTATTTACCAATTTTGGATTTATTTGCCAACTGAAGTTCTATTTGTTGACTGGAGTTATGTAGAGCACACCCCCACCCCGGTCGCTACGCCCCTTTGAGCGCTGCTTTTGTCATGTCACTTCATTTACCCGCAGAATTCACGAATTTGCATAGCTTTTCACTACAAAAGTAGTGTAAGGCACCAACTGAACTGGACAGACAACATAATATGAGAAAACTAACCTCAGCCGCAAACAGAACTTTGGGAATTTTCAAAAACAAAAATTGGTTTGCTCAATGAAAGAGAGAGATATTTTTATCAATCATAAAGGCTTTGTTGTAATTTAGAAATTACAGAAAGATCTGAAAGCGGACGGGCGTTGATATGATCTACAAATTTATGTTCTCCCTTTAAGATTGTTTTGTATTGAAAAGTAACAAGTTTCCCAAACCTGATACTACGGGTTAATGTTCAGCTGCCACCCTGGCCATATTAGGTTTGACGGGGCGTGAATTCAAGTTTAGTAAGTGTCGTTTAGGAAATTGCATTGCTTGGTGGGTTTTATACTGATTACATAGGCCCTATTCAAGTTGCTCACCCATGGGTCGACGTGGGATGAGGGCCAGTCCGTGTATATGATTTCACATGCGTTTCCTTCCGATGCGAAGTGGCCCAGTGCAGTGACTGTCCCAAGACATTAAGCAATCCAAATCACATAAGACTGCAAACGTTGTGTCTGACGCAAGCGATCTGTTCACTATCATAAACCACGATCAGTTTCAGCTTTAGACTTGTGTAACTTGAATGTTAAAGGCCGAGCGGCATATTACCTTTGGTCCCTCGCTTAACTATTAAGCCTAATTGATAGCAGAGTGACTACCAAAATATTTCGAAATTTTCCCCAAACCTACGTTTCCATATCCTTCATTTCTAATCAATGTGTGCATGGCAATTCCGTGCCACAATACAAACGGGGGAAGATCCAGGGAAAATCCCGGCATCGTCTGATCTGGAAATTCCATGTAGCGTCGAGTCTGAGTAGCTTGATGGTAGCTTGAAGATTACCGAAGGTCGTGGCTGCAGCCACACCCCCGCAGCAGATCTTGCAATATTCAGGCATACATCCAAAATAACTTGTTTGGAGTACTTGAGCATTATTAATTAATGCCAAATAGTGTATTTTCTTGTCAAGAATTAATCAATCTGGGCTATTTATGTTTAGTCGTATAGTCACGAGGCAGTTCCATGGAGTCACACGATAGAAGCATGCCAACCAAATCGTCATGCTAAACAAAGGTGGACGCTACATCTCAAATTCTTCTTACGAAACCTTCACGAAACAGTATTTCCGCCTGCCAGCTTCCTAAAATTTGGCCCAAATCCCGAAGCCACACGACACCAAAAAGGGATCACCACCTCAACATTATAAACTACAGCTGAGCCAGGATCGAGAAGGGAAAAAGTAAGAGAAAATGCCGCTGCAGTTTATGTCTCACGTACGTGTATACATGCCGTCCAAATCGCCGGGGTGCCATTAAGAAAGTGGCAAGTTTACCGAATGAATAGCCAATAATGGCATCGCCTCTACTTAACCTCCCTTAACTTGATGTAATATGTGTGAAACAGTTTCACTGTTTGAATGTTTTATATGTATCAAATGCAAGAGTGCATTGTACCGGCTGTTTCTATTATGGTTTGTTTTCATTTCAATGTTTGTCGGGCTTTTTATGTCTGGATTTTTACTCCCACAAGCAGGCCCAGGATATGGGAAATATTTTTTGGAACCATGAAAGATATTTTGTCACTATAGTTCTTTGAAGAACAAATATCTACCCTCTATACACTTAATCGAAAGACAAGACGTGTAGAGTGAAATTTACTAAAAATAACTCGAGGGTCCACGGGAGAGGTTTCTATTTCGTTGGGTTTTTTTTAGTCGAATATGAATAGATCTTTCTCTCCTGAAATGTTCGTCGGCCACCGCTAGTTTCAGTAAACGATGGAATGGAGTGTCACACTTTTGAAGTTATACAGCATGTTAACCAGCGTAGCAATGAGGGCGCTTAGTTATTTAAATGAACAGGAAAATTCTGTCAAGGGTTTGTTTGAGCAACAGGAGACCTCTCTTGACTGACATCCAGAAGCAACGACAATTTTTGAAATTTTAAACGCAGAATACCTGTGTGATATATGAGAACATTTTTGCAGCACATGTGATGCACGAGGTACTTGCTCGTGCTTGCTATAGCGGAGTATACGGTAGTCGTATCCGAGGATCGATGCACTGCAAAAACTCTGGTGTTAAAAACAACACTTCTTGTTGTTATCAGATGACCACACCAAAATGTGTTCCTTTAACACCTACAAGTGTTAAAGTGCACTAGAAGGTGTTAAAAGCGACACAAAAAAATTACACACCAATGAAAAGTGCTGGCCGGGTTTTTTCTAGTAACACCGGGTTTGGGCGGCAGGGTGGGTTCGATCTGCCCTCCCTACTCATGCTCAACTTCAGTCAACGCAACCACCTACCAGTGACATTATAGCTGCATGATGTCCTATGCAATCTACACAGTCAAAGATGCATTCAAACATTGTGCTGTTTATCTTTCTGTGTTCCCAATACTTACAAAGAATTATTTGATTTTATAGCGGGTATTAAAAACGGGCCTTAACAACTTCATGATCAATTCATGTAACGCCAAATGATGTCTTGTGACATGATATTTTTGCGGCACGCCTATTGTGATAAGGGACACTTTCAAAACAAAAACACCCTCTTGAAAACAACTCCCTTATTTCAACATCGCTTCATTGACAACGTCGAAACATTAATCCGTTTTTTCTTCTCTGGTGAAAAAAATAATGAAAACTTCATCCGGGTTCATGACCTCTCCTACTTGCACTTGACACTTTGTTAGCAAAAACAGCGACCAACGGTTGATGCAAGCCACGCCCACTTTGCTCGTCATGCGTTCTTTTAAGCACTTTCCCACGAGTACAAAGGTTAGATGGCACATGAGGCTAGGTTCACATGCCTAAATGAGTATCCGACTGTCACTATCTTTCCATGGGTGTGACCTAGGGTCTCGGGATCTCACTCAGGGTCGGCATATGCATTGCATGTCATTGCCAGGCGGGATCGGGTCATGTAGGATAATCTCTTGATTTACTGAATGCTGAAGACTGGTACAGCACTGTTTACGCATAGTCACCTGTTGATCATTGGTTCATCGGCTAAGTTTTTTCTTCCTGTGTGTCATTAGATTGTTTATGGATGGTTTACGGACGGGTTATTTTTAGTTTACTATTTTAACACCAGGCGGGTGATGATCGAGTTGGTTGGTGCCTCGGTTGGTTGACTATTGTTTCTGTCGTTGGTGTTTTGCTGATCGGTTGAATTGCTTAGTTTCTGGCTTGTTTCCTGTTAACCTGGTTTGCTTGCTTGCTTGGTTTATAGTTCATCCTTTATTTGTTCCATTCCCTACAGCCTTAGCCTCAGGAGGTGTCCCGGGGTTGAGTTATTTAGGCTGAGGGTGCCGGTGGAACGGCCCGAGTAGCGATATTGCCAAATTTGTCGCATCGCCAGGGTTGCTCGACCCAGAGATATGTGCCATGTCAAACAGCAAGTTCCTACGGGGACTGAAGGTGAACATGCATGCTGAATGCATCACAATATTAAGAGACATGGACAGCCACTCCTTCCAAACACAAAGACAATCCCAATGCGATGTGCTGTGTATGAGTCGGTGCGCCATTGTTCTTGCTGACTTTTCACACTTTTAAGCAGAAGGCAAAATATCCGAAGGAATGTAAAACAGAGAATGTATGTGACTGTAGAGACAATGTAGATTCGGCATTTCACGGTACTGGAAAACTCCTTACTTTTTTTTTAAAGGTCTTATCACCTGCTTTATTCACTGATGAATAATATCAACAAATTCAATAAATGTAAAACTGGTACCTTTTCGCATACACTTAACCAATTAAAGCACGATGTAAATGTAAAACCTTTCCCTATTGGTTAATTCCCACGGCATGTGCACTGACCCAGATAACTGTTACATGTCTAAAGAACATTGGTTGTTGATCGTCAGTCCACCCATCCGTCATCGGTTAATTATTTTTGAACTAACCTACAGCAAACAGTCGTTGGCGTTGATAGATGTGTACCACCAAAAACTATACTCCAATAATTTGGTCAACTCATTCTTTTGTACATTTTCAGTCTTGTTGTTATGATTTATGTCACAAAACGCCGGCACAAGTTTATAAACCGAAACCCACCCGGGAGCTCGACAGAAATTCAGGGGAAGGGCGTGGTGGGGTGGGTTGGGATGAAAGGAGCGAAAGGTAAGATTATTTCCAGGGCGGAAAGGAGTCATTTTGGACTTCTGACTTTTGGTATTCCTGCATTGTGACGAATTCGAATGTCATCAAATTATTGCATAAGCTATAGTGATTTTAATGTCGCAATGAAGAACAACTGCATTACTTTTTCTGTAATGGTGTCGAGTTGAGAATTTTTCCGTTATGACTGACTTGCCGACCCACGTTTTGAAACCTAATAAATTTCTTTTTTGCTAATTTGAGTCACATTCACCTTGTATTGATTCGCAACCTTAAGAAGGACCGACTGTTACTTAGATTCGACACATTGCAACCATGAATAAAAAATAACATACACGAAAGCAAGACAAAAACAAAAAAGCTTTAATTACTTGAACCTTAGAATTCAGAGAATGAATTTCCTTAGTATTAGATCGGTGAACAGGGCAGCTTTATGTCTTGTTTAAATAAAAACGACTTTATTAAAGGGAAATCTGATGTAGTTTACTGCATCTTATCTTTCAAGATTAAGGAAGTTTGTATATTTTTGGACAAAGTAACTTGTATAGAGAAAATGGCATCAGCGTGTGACACCTAACAGTCTCTCAGTGGTCTGTTTATTTGAACTTTCTCCACACCACACTATGTGGGCCTTGAGATACATCTATGTACCTGCAATTCCGTGGAGGAGCCACCTTAGTGTAAAAGCCCCTTAATACGTAAAATATGCCAGGATGTCAGCCTTAGAGATGGTACCCGGAGAACTCCGTACACACAGACATCAACGTGCTATTATTTACAGTGAGCCAGAAATGGCCTACAAATGCAAAACACATGCGGAACTAAATTGTTGTTTGGGAGTAATTTTCAGAATCCTGAACGATTTGAGACAGTCTCATAAGATGGTGACATGATTCTGACGCTAATTTGAAAGACCAAGTACAATTCCCAAAATGCAGATCTGTAAGCAAAACTTTTGTTGCTGTTGTTGAAAGTTTGCCCACTTACTCATTCTCCTCTCTTAAGTATGCTCGTTATTTATTTTGTATGCCTTTTCGCCTCTTCGTCAGCAATCTTCTTCGTTTCTGTTATCGGTACTTTCAGATTTGCGACTTTTTATCGTTTTTACAAAATTCACATATCATCAATCGCATACATTGATAATTGGAAGCTTAGTACAACTTCATTGAAAATTAACTTGCACGAGGTTAGCGCATAAGCAATTTTTAAGACAAAAAACCAGGATGTTTGAAAATCGAAAGTCACAGTTGAATATTTCAAAATGTCATAGTGCTGGCTCAGCCCCACATCACCACAATCATGGAACTCACGGCAAATATTCACACTGCCATTGAAGTCCCATAATTTTTTATCAAAGGGATCTCGTCGAGGATGTGATGTGGCAGCTACCTGGCTCGTGTACACACGAGGGGCTTGCACTCCGTGTAAATTGGTTATAACATGCTGCGTCACAGCCGAGGGCTAACGGCCTGGGAGGATTAAGTTCGTCGTGTGCACAGTGTGTACACCGTGTATTTGAAGAAACCATTCTACTAAAGAAAGGATTGCGGATATCATTATCGCAAAGAAAGATGCAGATTAGGTTTTAGTATTCTTCCAGTTCAGTGAATGTAATGTATATGTGACGTTTGCAAGACACAGAATGTATCAAACGGTGATGGACTTCATCGAAGGTCTTCAAGTTTACGGTTAGCCGTGGGTAATAACTAGGCTTACAACGGAATTCAAACAGAAAAAAGTATGATCTTGTAAAAATTAATCATTGATAACTGTAACATTTCGGGCTTCATTCAATCAATTGGAAACTATCACACTCTATTTGTGAAGAACTATCTGTATATCGGATCTAGAAAGTCACGGGTTCGGTTTTGAATATTTCATCTGACTGTAGTCACTGCATTATGCAGACGCTCTGTCTCGAGACATTTTCTCGAGGCATAAGCGTTTGTATCACTAACGACAAGCGGGTCACCTTTTTGTTGGAAGATTTATCTACCATACGCAAGCTATCAGATACATGCTGATCGATAATGAAACAAGACACTTACCTGTATTGGTTCTTCCATTGTTCACAAACCTTAATAGACTTGTGAATCGCTGCTGAAACAGTCCCTTGAACTTGAATGCGCAGATACTTTTGGGCCAAACGAGCCAATCCCCAGGTCAGATCTCTGCCCTTGCTGAAAGAATTCTTGTCAGGTCTTTGAGTGACCCCAACTGTATTTTGTCCCTCAGGGCACGGTGAGGTATTCGTCAAGTAACAGTGGGAGTAAAGAAAGGCAGCGATTCGATGAAGTGATCCGTGACGTGTACAACTTGTACCAAAGAATTGCAAGCCTCGAAGGCAAGTGAAAATTTTCACGACGGAGGGTTGCCACCTTCCCTGGAACAAGTCGATTGCGATCTTTTGATTGGCTCTGGAGCAGTGACGCAAGATTAATTTTTTTCCCACGCTGCCTAAAAGTGCCTTCACAGCTGTCCGGGAAATGTACATAACCAAGTCATGAAATTGTTCGTGTTTGTACGTGATCTAAGCTTAAGTGGGACAACATTTCATTGTTTTCAAAGTGAATGCTTTTGTAATTTTTTTTTATCAACAAGAAATTTGAAGGCTATGTCAATAGTGTGCGTTATCACCGATGAAATCTCAGCCGCAATACTTCCTTGATCATGAAACCTTTTGTTTTTTGTTTCGCTAAATTAGTAATAAATTATAAAAAGGACACGTGCATCCAAATGGGTTTGACATCTGGGCGATCCGGAATTTCAAGGTATACGGCGCGTTCAATTACTAGAACTTTGTGCTTTCTAGGGGCACTTTGTTGTAAGCTGACTGGCCACGCCAAAGTCAAGGCATTGGTTGAAATGCCTTGATACTTGGAGAGACCGGATGGAGAAAGTGCCCAATTGCCCAGGAATTAATGATCCCACTACTGCTGTTCAAACTTAATGCCCTGATTACCGAGACACTCTGAAGACTTGGTAAAAGATCATGTGACAAGTTTTCATGTTGTAACTTTTAGATTATCTGACTTTTTTCTTCTTTCAGGTCCCAGGCAATTGCAAAAATGCTATCCTCCTGCATTTGGTTGACCTGTGAACTTTAAACCCGTTACATAGTTTTAAAAAGTAGCCCGAGACTTGATTTATTTAAGTTTCTTCTAATAATAATGCTGAATCAATTTTTTTGGTCCTAACAGTTCACTCAAATCTTCGTTAAGTTATTGTTCAAAGATAGGAGGTACTTAATAATCATATGGTGCTGTCCATGTGATTTATTATCTCTGATTAGATTTGCCAACTTGACCTGGCTTTTAAAATGCTGCATTGTATGCCTCCATGGTTCACTGAAATAGAGACCGTGATATTGCCGCTGTGAATATGTGTAGGCCTGCCGTACTTTACAAAGCGAAACAAACGTTATAGGTTAATTCGACCTTGAATAATAAGCTAGAGCCAGCAATTATGATTCTAAAGCAAAGGCCCTCGAACTTACGCCCTCACCAATAATTATTAATTTGCTTGTCACCGCCCCTTAGCGCCCAGCTGGCCACGCGTCACGCGTGGGTGACAAGCGAATAATCAATATGGACAGCGCCCTCTTGCCCAAAAAACCGTTTCATTTAGAGTGGTACCAACAAAGTGTGTCAATATTGCTTTGATAACTCCCTTCTGCGAAGCAAGGAACCAGTCTCATGTTGCTGTTGCGCGTTCATTCGTCTGTCCAAGTTGTATCGAATTAACAGCATGGCTGATCAACTTTTGCCGGTCCTCCTGTGTGCCCTTCTTGTTTCCTGCGTCTTAGCCGACCTCGAAAAGGATGACAGCCCCAAGAATGTATACAACGAGATGATGTTTAAACATGCCATCGGGAAATCGGCGCATTTCATCATGTTTTTTGCTCCTTGGTAAGCTTTTTTACACTCCAGCCTAGGGTTCATCATGTTCATGGTTGATCGATCACGTTCATAATGAGTCGTAAATTTACAACCTAGCCCAATGTGGCTTATAACGAGACCATACGCTTTGTGTGTGGAGAGTCCCCGTTGCTAGGGTCCCCCGAAAACGACTTTATACATTTTTTCAGAGCTTGACATTCAATACGGTGTACCATGATTGAGAATACTTCCTGAACATGCTGCTGAACGGTAAGGCACATGTACTACAGGACAGTAACTATTCCGTAGTCTTCTGCACTCCACCTTTTGATGGTTCTGCACGCAGTGGCCTTTTGAAAGCTGCCCAGCAATCATACCAGATGAAACGTCGTTTGTGCTTTCTGAAGCAAATCTTCCCCTAAAGACCCTATATTAATAATAATATATTACATGTACAGTAATAATAATGATATAATAATAGCTAACCTATATGGCACTACCAGCAGCGTTTAATCTATAGGCCTATTAAAAAATGACTTTCTTTCTATCATCTTTACCTCTCATCCATTGACGATCCGTACACACATCTGCATCCTTTGTGGCTGTACGGCATGTGACAAAAACTTGTAGGCACAGAGTATTCACGTTACGAACATTTATATTACTTTGGATACCAGCCCCGATAATTCTGACTACTCTCGTTAAGATTAGGTATAGAGACGTCTGGGAAATCTGTAGTCAGGGAACCACACTAATCACATATTGGTTCGATAATCCTCTATGGCTCGGTATTTCCATATGGGATGATTTGCTTCAGATAGCGCAGATGGGACAGTTTTTTTGCGGGACAGCTTTCAAAATGCCACTGCGTGCAAAATCATCAAAAAGGTAGAGTGCAGTAAGATTTATGGAGTAGTAGCTTACTTTTCAGGAAATATATTGAGAAGGTTAAAGTTAGTATCCCCCCCCCGAATAATAATTTTGGTACCTTTTGCCGTTTCAAGTTTCAAGACAAATTCCAGAGCGATGTCGCGATGACTCAAGCCGAGTCAAAAGCCATCCCCATGAACCCAGATGGGGGCCCAGTATCAATGAAGGAGTATACATAGGACCCTGTTTACTGGTCTAAGGAAGTAGCAGTGGTAGGGGCTTAGTGGTACGTTGATGATCGAGACACCTATTGACATGCATGACGAAAATTGAGTTTTGCACAGCTAAGGACCTACATGTACCATGATAACTGTGCAATAGTCGTAGAAATTTTGATCTTAGGGGAGTAAATAGGTTTAAAAAAATGTTCAGTACTATGGGCCTGATATTAGAATTAACTTGAATATTTGATAAAAACTTATCAAAATGAATGAAAACTTTCTTCACGTTTTTGCACTTTATTTTCTTCAACAGAGACTTTAAACTGCACTCCCCTTATTTGCCGATACATTCTGTTTAAAGGCATGTTGTCTAAAGGCCAGTTGGCATTGTGTTTGCAGTGTGATGCCGAACACAAAATACAATTACAAAATTTATTTGTGCAAACAAGAACTTCAGAAAATTTGATATGGAGGCACACGTACATTGGAGGGTTTTTATAGTGTATCAAGATCAACAACCAGTTCAGTATTTGAATATTTTGTACTCTGGGGGAGAAACAAGGATTTCTGTAAATGGCCCCATTCTATTGATTATCAGCCTGATCCAATCAGTGCAAAGCATAATATACAAACGAAACCATCAGGTGTGGTACACACACAATTGACAGCAAATATGTCGATAAATCCAACAGTCAGAAAGATAATCGGTTGCCATGGTTATCTTGCCATCTGTTTTCGGTATTGATTTGTTGGTACAGATGGGAGGCGTGAGCCTGCATCAGACTCGCAAATGAGAAAACAGACCAAGTTTTTATATGTGTAAGTTTACTCAGGCTTATGTCTTTATTGTCTAATTTTTCTGTTTTTGTGTAGAAATAATCTAATAGTCTAGAATTATGTAATGTATTTGCATGCTGGAAAGTTTCACATTTTCCTTCAAAATTACACAAATATGAAAGATCATACTTCATCGTAAAAATTGTGATTAAAGGACTTTCATCTACATGTAGCTATCTGTAATTACATGTACTTTGGGTTCTTCAGCATCATGAGGCAGAAATTGATTTGTTACAGATTTGCATGTTTTGTGCATGTTACTTAGAGTGTGCATGTCACACATTGCACATTGCAAGCAAGCATTGTTTGTGTACGTGTGAATTACTGTCAGGTTAGGGTGTACATGTACATTTACATGCACAGTGTAGCTAGTAAACAAGACTGAGGAAGCCACTGTTTGAGCAGTTTACCACTATGGCAAAATTAACTTGGGGGGCGGGGATGGGCGGTTCATAAGGCATTCTCCCTGAATTGCTGCAAATTCAGCATTTACATTTGTGTCAAGATGGGAAATGGCTTAGGGGAAAGAGGAGGCGCATTTTTCTTCTATAGGGGTCCTGCCTTGATGTCCCCTCTCCATCTGATACCAAATGGAAGGGGAATTACTGTGTACAACAGTGATTTGCTAGTTCTTCGTCAAGGCACCAGACTGTCCTCCATTTCACTTCTAGTGGAAAACTACATGTACCTGTAAGGAGTTGAAAAGCAACACACTGTTTGCTTTAAAGTACTTTCTTTCAGTAATTCAACTTCCAAAACTCTTGCTTTACCAAAATTTGATCATTGGGGATTGTCAGGATATTCCTGTTTTTCTGTAGGTGCGGCCATTGCAAGAAGCTAACACCAGTTTGGGATGAACTTGCTGACCGATACAACCCTGACGAATCTGTGCCAGCCACTTTTGCCAAGGTTGTGATCTCCTGATGTTTTTCTTCAATTTTCATTCACCTGTTTTTTCTGTGTTCTCATTTAACCCTAACCCCCAACCTCCAGCACTAGAAAACACACTGAACCTCACAAAATCCAATAGATACATGTACCTGTCTATGTACATGTACTTGTACATGCAGGTCACTGTACCAAACCTGATAAACTCCAACAGAATGAGCCCGTTGGAGTTTGAGTGATATGGTATGGATGGGTCTATGCAGGATAGGATGACTTGCACTGAACAGTACCAAACCTGACAAAATCAAGCATAGTCCAACAATTGGTACAGCAAGCCAGACGCTGAACATGCTGAACACAATGAACCCTGTGTGTTCCAACTCACACAGAATCCAACACCCCTCCCTGAGCCTTTCATCCCAAGTCTCACAAGATTCAACAAGTTCATCAGGTATGGTATCAAACCTGCCAAAACCTGCTGTTGGAGTATTGTAGGTTTAGGGTTCATGTACATGCAGTCATGTTTAAAGAACAGGTAAGCCAGGCTTTGCAACAAACTGTTTCCTGTTGGTTTCAATGGAACAAAGAAATTGTCTGAAGTAGTATTTGACCTTGTTTACCTTTGATGTCGGTCCAATTAAGGATCCAGCTCTGTGTTACTAGTACGAAAATAAAAGCAGCTACATGTAAGCACAACAAGAAATTACAACAAATGACGTGCCACATGGCCTGTCACTGAGATACTGATGCAGCTTATCAATGAATGAAAGAGTTAAAAGCAGCAGAAAGGTTTAAAGTGGACCTTATTTCTTGGGGGGGGGTTTCCCGGTTAGGTGGACTGCACGGCTGAGACCAAGGTTTGTCATGAGAACGAAGTGAAGGGCTACCCAACGCTTAAGTTCTTCAACCCAGGCCATGAGACGGTCAAGTACACAGGCAGTAGGAACTTTGGCAGTCTGGAGAAATTCATGTTTGAAAGACTGGACAAGAAAAAGGTAAACACTTTTATTTGAATTGATGACCAGAATGTGATGATTGGAGTAAGGAAATTGTGCATTCAGGGTAAGTTGTAGTTGAATTGTCAGAAATGTCTTGTTTGACCAAATCTATCTCAGAATTATTTTTGATAGGTGAAATATTCCTCCTGAATCTACCATAATTTCAAATTTGTGCAACAGCTCTTTGTAGTCGATCAGAACTGGGACACGTGCCTTATTTGATGTACAGTGTGAAGAGACTGTGACTGTCCACAGGGGAAAAAAGGGCGCAAGCCATTGCAGTTACTGAGGCACTCTAGCGCCCTCACTTGTGCTGCTTCTCTCAATAAGACATTGGCAAACCGGTGTGTGAATGGGATGTATCCAGCCCAGCTGAGCACCATCTAAATCTTGGGAACATGTTTTGAATTTTGGGTGTTGTCAGAAATCTGGGATACAAATATTTATGGAACAGTGGTCATCGATATTCTGTTTTGGCCCTTTAGGAGAACGTCCCTCAACCGCCAGAGGCCAAGCATGGACTCTACGAGTTGACAGAGGACAACTTCAAGTCCCATGTTGCCAAGGGCAACCATTTTGTTGAGTTTTACGCCCCCTGGTGTGGGCACTGCAAGAAACTTGCTCCGGTATGGGAACAGCTCGCTGAAGGTTTCTCCCATAATGAAGATATCACAATATCAAAGGTAGTACCTCCTTAATCCACGACTTAGGTGTTAAGAAGTGCTTAACAAAGGGAAAAAGACACAACAAAATCAGGATACTTAAAAAAACCTTAACCCTTAAAGGGGGGGCAAATATATCCCCCTCAACATTTTGTCCAATGTCGTCCAATGAAAATGAGTGTTTTACCACACCTGTCAAGTAAAAAAAAGATTGGGCATGGGACAGCCGAGTCCCATGGGGATAAGAATCTCCCCCATGCCCCTGTGAGATGGTAAAATGTAGCTGATATAGGGTTAATGATATTATACATCTCTTCTTCTTAGATTGATTGTACAGCCCACAGGCCTGTATGTGTTGAACATCAAGTCAATGGATTCCCAACACTCAAGTTTTTCAAGGATGGAATGGTGGTAAGCAAGCCTATCTTAACATCTGATACTCAAGGTCATTGTCAATTTGAGGAGACATTCTAAGCCAGCTGCGGAATCTGCTGAAAGCTTGTGGGTTCTTTGAAAACCAATATAGTGATGTTCATTTGAAAACTTGTGAATTAGCTTAAGACTGAATGACTTGTCTTGGACTTGCAGGGACTTGTGATGGACTTGATTACACTGACTGGGTGTCAAACGTTGAAGTTCTGTTTACTGGTTTGATGTAGTGATGATGAATTGAAGAATAAATATCAACAAAGGAAGTAATAGACAACAGACTGAAAGGGGATTGAGGAAGGGAGTTCATTGCTAGAGAATCTCATGTTTTTCCTTAGGTGGACACCTACAAAAAGGATCGGAATCACCAGTCCCTCAAGGAGTACGTCAGCAGCATGATGGGCCCGCCAAGCACCCAAACCCCGCCTCTCAAAGAGGTCAAGAAAGAAGAAAAGAAAGTGGAGGAGAAGACAGAAGAAGCGGCAGCAGATACAGAGCCCAAGGAATCCAAGGTACCAGCTGTCTGTATGGTTTTATGCATGTGGGAGTCTGGGTGGCTGTTGAACACTCTGAGTGTCATTTGAACACCCAGTGTTGGGTGACCAGGAGAAGACTGTCTGTCCGTTCTCAGGACTTCTCAGGCATAGTGTTCTGTTCTGTCTTCATGAACATTACAGAGCCTACTGTATAGAACACCGTTGGGTTGTTCAGCAATTTCATCATTAGTCTTGATTCAAGTCTGAAATTTGGGGGGGCAGTTTCTGCACGCATAACGAGTTGGTTTAAGGCTTGGCTAAAATGACAAAGTAAATTGGACCCTAAGTTGACTCCTTTCAATAACTGAAATTCTGTCAGTGCTACATGCTGTTGAGTCCTGCTAGTTGTGATGCAGTTTCGACCTTGCTGTTGAGTATTGTGGGATTTCACATTTTTTTCCCTTCCATTTCCATGGATGTTCCTGAAAAAAAGAGCTGCTTGTAAAAGAAGATCTTGCCGATTTGGTTCAAAATCAAGTTAGGCAGGTTATAAATGCTGTTGTGAGATCACCTGTCATCTAATTAGACTTTGCTGCGTCCTTTTCTCATGTAGGTTGTTGTTTTGACGGAGGACAACTTCCAAGAAGGTGTCTCCAAAGGACTTACATTGGTGAAGTTTTTTGCCCCGTGGTAAGTTAGATTTTCAGTTTGCTCTCCGTTCCATATCTTGCTTCATATGTTTTCCTTCATGGCGCCACTGGAAGTTCGCCAGTATTACTTCCATTGATTGTTGTATTTGAGTCCATCACAAGTCGTTCTGGCTTAAGCCAGTTCACAAGCAATTCAAATGAACTGTAACAAAAGCATTCTTTGGTCATTGTTTAACCGGTTCCTTATGACTGGCTTTGTGAAGGGACTTGTGACTGGACTTGTGAAAGGACTTGTGATGGAGGGGACAGTGAAGTTCTTTTTCTGCTATGGCAGCCATGTTTGTTCGTATCATTCAGTTGTGTTTTTAACTGGGTCAATTTTGCTGTAATTTCATTTTGTTTTTACAAAGATGTATTTCCCTAGTTCCAGTATCCATGTTTGTTGTCACAAATTCTGGAAATATAAATATTATAGAAAGTATTAAAGAAAAAACACAAAATCACATTTTTGAAGGAATGTTGCCCTCTCCAAATAGAACAGGCCATAACATGTTTGGGCATTGTGCAACCTGTTACCCTTTTTTGCCGAGCGGGTCACATATAACACATTTTACGGAATGTCTCTATGTGCTTATTATAATTATCTCTGCACATTGGGCTCACATCATCTGAACATTCCTGGAACCATCTCAGCTCCCTGGGGAGTATACTAGCCTGATGCTTCCATTTCTGCACATACGGCTAAACATAACCACGCCTGCCCTCACAGGCACCAGTTTAGTCCTGGGTGGAGAGAGGCCCATAGGGGTAAAGTGACTTGCCCAAATACTGAACATTCTTTGCATTATGGTGGTTGCAAAGTCTGTATCGGGAGGCCCAGAAGTTTCAGTTAGAATCTATCACAGGTTTAGACAATTTGCTGGAAGATGGAAGTGTCAAGGCAACAGATGTTACTCCCTACCAGTTATTCAGTTTAGTTGAATCGAGTCAACTAAACACTTTACAAAATCTCTTACCATACAAAAACAAAATTGTTGCCTCTTGTGATGGGTCCGTGGGGTTTGTACACCATTTGGGGGCAAATTGTACCCTTGGCTTCGCCTCAGGTCTTATTTGCCCCCTTGGGTGTAAAAGACACCCTGGACCTTCCCAACACAGTAGGCAACAATTGTATAGCGTCATCTCTTGACAGGTGTGGCCACTGTAAGAAGTTGGCTCCTACCTTTGAGGACTTGGCTCATAAGATTGACGACAAGCCTGGTCTAACAGCAGCCAAGGTGGACTGCACAGTGCACAAGTCCACCTGTAACAAATATGAGGTAAGGTCATATGTTGACCATTCTGATTCTGGAGGCTAGGGCTAGGTCTGGAAATTTCAGCTGTTGCTGACAGTAACCCACATATCCACAGGGAGGGGCTGCAGCCTCTAGCTAGTGCCTTCCGTAGGAATGTTTGCTATAGCCAGCCATAGCCAAAACATTTAGACTCAGTCTGATGCCATTTTTGTTTCACGTCCCATGTATGTGATGTTCCTGGAATCTCAGAATTTCATTGAGAAACTAGAGTAAGATATTTCACAGTTTTAACCACAGATTCCATATCCCCTTTTTGTGTCTGTTTTTACGGACAGGTCAGAGGTTACCCCACCATGCTTTTATTTAAAGGTGGCCAGTATGTGGAGAAATACTCCAGCGGTCGCACTCTAGATGACATGTATTCCTTTATGCTTCGTAAACTCAAAGAACTTCAGAAGGAGGAGTTGTAAGCATTCCAGCCAGATCGGTAGTCTCCTTGCTGGCCATTCGTAAGCAGCACATGTCAAATCCCTTTTTCCCGACTGTCAGTTGCTGTTACTAGATTGAAATTGAAGGATGTTCCTGACTTCTCAAGTTCAGAAATTGCTTGGCCTAGAAAATTTCTACTGAGTAAAAACAGCTTACCATAAAAAACAGTCATGCAGTGTATATTACTTGTGGCAGGTTGTCAGCTGAAATGTGCTCTCCAAAAACATGCTTATTGGGATTTTCTGCTTAAACAACTTTTTGAACTTAGACCTTTCTGAAAACGTGGAATATTGCTGTTCCAGCTTCTTTTTTTGGGGGGGGGGACTGGGATGTGGGTTATGAATATCTAGGAATGTAAAATGCAGAGAACTTGGAGGAGTTTCCTTTGTATAATTAGAAAAATAAGAACATGATTCAGGTACTCAAATATGAATAATTCAATCAGTTTCCTCATGGAGAATGAAAGGGGCATGTGCTGCTTGTGTGGATTAGTAAGTAGAGGGAATAGATTTGTCCCTGTAAGAGATACAACTAAATGTGAGAGGAATACCTGATGCGTGTAATGGCCCAAAATCATGACCTAAGTCTTGTCTATCATTCTTAAAGATTCTATATATATTCACGCAAGACAGTCCCAGCAGAAAATTTGAAGTGTAAAATGTCAGTTTTTAAAAATATAAGTTTTCAAGGCGGATATGTGCAGTTGATGTCGCTGTTTTGCTGTGCCAACATTATAGGGAACTCTGAACTAAGCTTTTGCACAGTTAGCTATTTTCGATGAAGAGGTTTTGCTTAAAAAAAATTCAGTAATAACAAATTTCTAATTAATGAATGCCAGATGACAGGTACACTAAAATTTGTCTCTCAGTTTACAATGAAAGGTTTCTCTCTGCCCGGAATAAAAATTAAGTTGTGTTGTGCTGTAAATGAAAATACAACGTGTCATGGGATGAACAAATTGGCTGCCAACAAGCTACAAACCTCACACCATAATCGTGAAATGTCAATTTGGACTCCTTTATCAATTTGTACTGCGGCCATTTCGGCCCTGCCATTTCAGATGGTATTACAGTGCCATAAGAATTTCAAAGGACATCAATATTACCTTTTAGTTGTATCTTTTGAGAGATGTTTTTCTTTAAAAAAAATAGGAGATTAGTTAAGAAGTGTATTATCCAGATTGGATTTACTTGCGGATTAAGAGTCAGTATTTTGATTAGTATTGTAGTCATTCCCGATTTCCCTTGCCCAGAAGTGCCTTATGAAGATCTTGTTCATTTATGTGCAAGATTTCACATTCTGTGGATTGTTTCTTTGTTACCGTCTCACCATGGACCATTTTATTGTTGACACATTCCTGTATGCCTGATTTAAAATGAATATGAAGACATTGTTCAGCACTGCACTGCCACGGAAACGGGCAAATTATTTGAGTAAAAAATAGACCTGTTACTGTTTCACTTGTTATGAAATTATAGTTACAGAAAATACTTTATTTTCAAAGAAACGACAAATTGAAGGTTTTTACATGTTTACTATTAATGTCGAGATCAGCAGTGTGCTTTTGTGATGGTCCATTTTAATTAATCATTAAAAGGCTTACACTACTCACTGTCTGAATTGATAAGACAGTAACGAGTGTTCACAGTAGAGTGAGGGTTTTACATACATGTATGGAGTCTGAATCAACAACCCAGGGGCCAATTTCATAGAGCTGCTTAAGCACAAAACTTGCTTAAGCGGAAAAAACTTTGCTTAATAAACAAACGTTACCAGCTCAAACTCTATCTGATTGTCATGCTAACCCCAAAACAGCTAAATACAATCCCAGAACAATAAACATCACATGGAGTTTTGGCTGGTCACTTGATTTATCAAGCAAGTTTTTTTCACGCTTAAGCAAATTTTGTGCTTAAGCAGCTCTTTGAAATTGGCCCCTGAAGCACAAAACGAAATTACCCTTGCTAAATCACGGATTCCCTGATTGCTGTTGAAATTAACAATCACATCTTTTTCTCAAAATATATACATTTATATTACTTAGTCACTTGTATTTTCACCTAGCAACTTTATACTTTTACTTTGGAAGGTACATTTTCCTATATCAGCTTTGTCATTTTTAGAAAAATAAAATTTACAAACGTGGACAATTGAAAGTACGAGGTTGGTGTTTATTGTTCGTTCATACATGTGGATTCCACTTAATGCTGTGGGAAGGATCCTGAGTAACCAATTTGAACAAAATAATAATTTCCACAAATACATGCTGATGAAAATCGTGAGTACAGGTTCAAATGTTTAGTAATGCTCCGAAAGTTGTGTTCAGTTTTGCCTGTGCTTCGACAAGGTCCAAATTGGGTAAGAAATACGGTTTAGGTGCAACGATTTAGGGGCTAACTAATTATTTCTAATGTACATGTATCAGTTAAGTCATCTACCTTTTCCCCATCAAAGGTAAAAAAAGGATTTGTTTCGAAACAGGTTGGAGTGTCTAGCACTCGCTTGATCTGCAGTAAGCATAACGACTTATGAAATACATAAACACATCGTCGGAATTAACCTAATAATGCAAAATCGACCTCTCATCTTTTGTTTCAAGCAAACTGGAAGTTTTCGTCACTGAAGTTAAGATTTTGCAGATGAATATCGCCGCGTGTGACTTCCCCATTTTGTTCTGTAAAAACGGAAAATAATCATGAATTTGTTATTTTTAACCTATGAAAATTACACAAATTAATAGGCTTTTACTCTGAGCAAACGTCATTTTAAAGAGAGAAAAGGTTGCGCATGCGCGACTTGAACAGACAAGCAAAAAGATGGCTGACAGCAATTTGACGGCGGGGACGTGAAGTTTCGCAGAATAATAACGTTTCCAGTGTTTCTTGAGAATCATGACTGAAGGCAGTTCAACCAATTTATTCAAAGCTTTGAAAGCTTTACCGGAACATTATGACAGAGCGTTTGGATTTATCGTTTGATGTTTATTGGACAGGCAAGAACTACAAGTTCCTGATATGGGCTCATCAAGTGAAATATGAAGCACGTGCGACGGAGTCCACACGACAACGTGTCAAAGTTCAGTTACACAACAGCCGCACGCGTAAAGCACTGTCCTTTCGAGATTGTGGTAGAATTGTGAGAAAGTTAATTACAGTGTTTACATTTTAGCAGTGTGACCTCAAATTATTTGAAGCTCAGCGGTGTTGGGAATGAGCTGGGGTGCAATATCAAGAGCACTGAAGCCTGAAGGTAAGAATTGTCTAAATTTGGCCGTTTAATTTAAATTAAGATTACTCCCTAAATTCACATCACCAAGGCTGGAAAAAAAAATGGTTGGGAGTGGCCTTTATATTCATACCCTATATATTCGCCTGTTTCACATCCAAAGTGAATTACGTACGGCCTACAATGCCAAATACATTGTACTAAGCCTAAAAGAGGACACAGCAAACATGAAATTTGTCGATCCACCAAGAGACGTCGTCATTGCGCGCGTGTAGCGCTCACGCGGCGCTATGAGCATGCGTCTCACGTTGGTGCTTGCACGCACACAAAACGTTTCACTGTTTGTGTATAGACAACACATGTGTGTTGATTTGCTGAGAATATTTTGGGGAAAATGCATCTTTCTTTTGAGAAAATAAACTTTAAAAGGATAAAATATTTTTTTAAAAATCGATGGGCATGAAAACGGTGCGGGCGGTGATGTGAAGCTAAACTTATTTGAAATGCCTTAAGTTATTGAGACGAACTGTAACAACTGGGTGGTGTACTGTGATATTATAAATGGGAGTATGTAGGGATAGACACGTCCTATTTTACTGCAGTATTGAGGCTATTCGATTCTTATCGATTGTAAATCGCGGGAAACATGGCAAAAATGATTTGAAAATCTGTCCATGGCATTAGTGTCTTGCATGTTGATGATGGACCAAAGAATTAGAATGAGGGCGCTATTCAGATTCATAGCCCCTCAGGAGCTATCGTCTCTGCATACTGCTAATAGCAGGTTTCGCGCACACTTTCAAAATTTTCGATTTATATTCATAAACGAATAACTTCGAATTCGTCTCTCAAATTCATGACATTTCGTGTCCCTTGTTTTGATATCCTGTTTGGTTTCTTTTGTTTGCAGTTTGTTCAAACGATTTCATACATTATGCATGCTTTATCGTGAAAAACAACTCGATTATGTCGTCCGCATGTAATTGACAAACAATGAATGAAACAGTCCGGTCATTTGGCGATCAAAAGATAAATTGCACTTAAATTCCTCACATGATTGCTTACAGTTTGGGGTATTTTTACGTTTTCATCTGATCATTTTTACTTTTAACATATTTGCTTTATTTTTTTGTATCTGCATAGCATTTCCTTGTGTAACACAGGTTTGAAACCTTGCATAAATAAACTTTTCTGTACCACTGTCGATTATTCAACTGTTAAACAGGTCAACGAATTGGAGAAATAAGCCAGGTTGATAAACCTGTATCGTGAAAGAAATAAGTTGGCTTGTTCCATTATAAATAGGCTCATGAGTAAAATGTATTCATTTTTTTAAATGTCTTCTTACATACAGTCGATTACCTTCTTGTCTTTCAAGATTGGTTGTTCAACCTTCAATTCATTGAGACATTGTTGAAAACGACCGAACAAAGACCAAGTCGATCCTTACTAGCGGCGGATCCCGGATTATCCAAAGGGGGGGGGCGTGAACTAAAGCATCAGTGGTAATGCCCACGAGCCCGTAGCCTAGGGAAGCCGAACTGTTGTTTTTTACACCCGAGTCACGTAAGGCTGGGTCCCTTTCTCTGTTTGTTTCCCCCGTCCTCGTTTTCTTCTCTTATGTATTCATTTATTTCTTTGGTGAAAAAGGGGGGCGCCCCCCGGATCCGTCCCTGCTTACATCACGAACCTGATCATCAGGTGAGACTATAGATTCGTGGAAATGATATGACGACTTCGAATCGACAAACATTAAAAAAGATCAACTGTTGATGATTGCGGTCAATCAGTGAAATTAGTCCTTGATCAATAACTAAATCTATTGTAGCATTTAGTAATACGCGTTCGATTCTTCTCGGGACGGATTTGAAGTTGACCAATTTATGAATTCGTACGCACAAAAAAAAAAAAATTGAAAATGCGCAGGCAAACTTAAGGTTGTGCACAATTGCTTCACAGAATTGTTTACAAACAGGGGCTAACTTTAATCTCACCTGCTTCTGTTCCTTTTATTGACTTCGTGACAGACCGATTACCGTGCCGTACTGGGTAGGGCATCAACGGAACAACCTATATGGGAGTGGATGTAGTTGTATAATTGATATTGTCATGACAGTATATCCGCAACAACAACATACAGCAGTTTTGAGGCACTTGTATCCCAACCCCACAAGTAAAGAAGGGCTTTTTTTAAAAGCCACAACAGACACACAACTTTAAAAACTATATAGCAGCGATCATAAAAGGAGAGATTGGGTCTTGAGAAGTCTGACATTCAAACATACCTGCTCTTTACATTTTCCTACTTTGTTGTTGAGAGTCATGCTGACAACGGCTGCTGCAAGAGCAAGGAAGAACAGCACCAAACCGATGCACCCAAGCAAATTGTTAAAGGTCACGCAAAGAGCCTGTGAGGATTTTTTAAAAAAGTAATAAAAATGTCCTGTTGGAGTGGAGAGTTGCTTTTGTATGATGGCATTGGATCTGTATACCCCGTCCAGTACCCTATACCTCTCGTAAAATTAAGTCAGCAACTGCAATAATTCGATTTTTCGTGAAATCAGTGAAATATTTTATACTTGCAACAGATAAAAAGCATTGTCATAAGGATATCGAAATGATCACAACATGGCTGTGCTTCCAGGTTTGTGACTGGTAAAAAAGTCTATAACAGCAATAGTCAACACTAAAACACAAAAGCACAAACACAGTGATTCACCAGCCTGTTAAACTCTTACCGAACATGTTTTTGTCGTGTCTGCACAATTCGCCAACTCCCGAAGCAGAGAGAGAACGTGGATTGTTAAGAGCGCTGTGCCGGATAAGATATTGAGGAGCGACATCATGTGATAGGAGGACAGCTGAAAATGAAAAATAATAATTAAAAAAAATATAAAAAATGGAGAAATTAATGATAAACCAGAGGAAATAATAGAGTCGTGAAATAATCACTGACATGCTTTCATTTTGGAGGAAATGTTCAAACCAAGCATAAAATTAATTTCTGGCAAGCGACAGAGGGTATCTCGCGAAGCCTTCTCGGGGCAGAGGGGTTCGATCCACTGCGTATAGTTCGAGATGCCATACACTGAACATGCCAAGTGCATACATCTACAAGATCACGACCAATCCCCGTGTTCGTTTACTCGCAAAGGATGCATGCACGCACTGCGCGGCGCGTGATGTTGCTCTAAAGCAGGCCGCATCAGGCCGGGGTGTACTATTCGAAACCGGATCACTCACTGGAGCTATAGAGGTCGCAGTATGGATTTAAGAGAATAGTGTCTTCATGATTAAAATCAATTATTATCAATGGTTAACAGCAATCTTGTATTTTTGTGGGGGGAGGGGGGATGGTGTTTACAAATTTTTTGAAGTCGTTTGTGATTGTAACCTGTATTTGTCTCACATTTTGCACTGCGTTGATCACGAAATAAAAACCTTCCCCAGCTTAAAGAATATGTTCCGAAGATAAACTGATTTCCATCTATATTTGATTTTGGTTAGATAAATGAAATTTCAGTGCTGTGGCAAACAATACATGACCTGGAAGGCACTTTAATCTCACGTGGAACCTTCCTGGGGCGTGAACTGTATTCACATAAGTACCCATCAGCACACTGATCTCTTGTGATGAGGCATTGTTAGCAGAAAATGGCGTTAACTTTAAATTTCAGTCCATCAAGTAGGGTTCAAAAGGGTACTTCACGGTAGTCATAGTGAGAAAATTGTTCAGTGTAAACACGCCAGCTCAACGTAACATCACACTATTTTGTTCAACAGAGTATTTGACTAATCGGTGCTTTTTTCACCATTTGGCAAAGAGTTGTGTGGGTTGATACGCTGTTGCTTGTAGAGGAAGATTCACTATGGGTGCAATGACTCCTTCAATAATGCTGTGGAATGGACTAAAACGTGTGGTCAAATTCAGTCCTTTTTCTGTGACAAACTTACTGGGCATTGTTCCTTACTTGATCCAGCAGAAACTCCCAACAAACCAGACACTAAAACCTGTAAAAACAACATATTCCTCCTGCTTATTCTCTTTTTTTGTAAAAGTTAAATAAAGCAGTCAAGTTTTTCTTGCTGTGTTATGGAAACATTTCGTGAAAGTAGACATTAATTTTCATGCAAACCTCTTCATTACAATACATATATATATATATATATTATTCAATTTGTCATTAATCAGGGAGATCAAGCAAAATGACAGGCTTCTTATGGAGTTCTCTAGGGTATTTGGTGGTAGCTAGTATTCATTTGGCTGAGCGGCAGACAGCTATAGTAGTCTTTTTCTTTTTACAACTGGACTGTAAAAAGGAGTTGAATTCTCACAATTGCTCCAACCCATATGCCAGTGGCGATGTATCCATACTGGCATTCGAACAGGAGTGCTGCCACACCCAGAGCAATGCAGGGAATTGCTGTAAGGAATTGTGTCAAGCCAAGAATCTTCACGACGTCTCCCATTACGGCGATAGCCCCGCCCAACTTGCCATGCTGTTGCCCCGCCGGTAACATGAAGAAGATGGGCGGCCGGCCCTGGGAAAGAGTTCTGCTGGACATGATGGGATCCGGAACTCGTTTTCTTGATCCTCACCCAGTGTTTTCTGGTTTTGTTGTTAGATTCCTTCTGTACTTTTTGTCAGATTTTGTAGTTAGCTTCCCATGGCCTGTTTGCGAAAAAGTGTAAAAACATGTTTAGTTTCAGCGAAGCTCTGGATTCTTTTCTCATGTCTTAAAAATGTTCCACTGATCATTGTAGAATTTTCTCAACTGTATGCCTCTTAAAGTCTACAATAGTTACTGGCTGGCACAGCCTGGCTCTTCTCCATTGTGCCATTTGTTATCATATGAGAAACCTGAAATGAGCATTTTCCAGTCAGCACTGCCCAGTTGTTAATTTTAAAAATACTTCGGAATGATGTAACGTGAGCCTGCGGTCATTTGAAAATGAAATTAGGTAAATTATGGACAATCCTCGCGAATAATTTTTTAACACCAAACGTACGTCAAAGGGTGGATCCAGAACCAAATTTTCGGGGTATGGGGCAATGTTTTTTGTGCCCCCCATAAAAAACGTATTATGCGATTATTCATGGCTTTTATTAGGGGCGAGGCTACATTCGGAGGCTTTTGACACGCTTTGGGAGGGAAAGGAAATAAAGAAGACAACAAAAAATCACCTTTCTCTCGTTACTCTTTCAAAGTAAATAGGCTGGCCTCCACTGTCCTCCTCTCCATTCGCCTTTGCAGACGTCTTTTTAAAGTTACCATAAAAAGTAATCATAACAGGGCTATAGCATCAGTAAGTCTAGTTTGACGCACAGTTCAAAACTGTTCTGTCTCCGTTCCACTTCCCTTAGGGTGATTGTTAGTAACTTGGATGAATACGTTGAAAGGTAGGGTATGAAAATTGCTGTTTTGATGAACAAAATGGCCGCTAAGAGAAACATAATCAGTGTGCCATAATTTTCGGAGCTAAATTTTGCAGCCCTTTTCCTCGCAAATAATTCATACCTATGAGATAAAATAGTTGTCAAAGAAAATGTGCAACCTACCTTTATTGATTGCGAAGTCGTCCTCATATCGAAGGGGTTACTGATCACACGTAAAAACCAATATTAAGACACAGCATGGCACGTCTTTTTATGAAGCTTTTGTCCGACTCTGTTAAAAAATACCTGAAGATACCCCTTGGTGACTGTCGATTAATACAGAAATTTAGTTAATGATTTAATGGAATACACAACTGGTATGGTAATGTTTGCTTACTCGATCGTGATCTATTATATACCAGTCGCGGGTACTGTTTCATGTCACAAATTATGTACGACTTCACCCTTCGTACTTATTTAGAGACGCTCTGACGTGGCAATTTCAGTCTTTCAGTGATCGTCCACATTCGCAGTGGTGTGAGGAATTTTTATGTGAAAGTCATGGTTTTCTTCAGAACAGCAAAAGATATCAAGACGTAACGTCTTTTGAGTTTGGAGCCACCTGTATTAGGATTGACAGTGTTACGGACGGTACATTTGTTGAGGAAATTATTCTCGTTCATTGCTTGTAAAGTTTGTACAACCTCTTCCATGGTGGAAATAAGTTACCCGGTCGACTTCTTTCACTTGGCTTTCAGAGGTTTAATAACCAGGTTTTTATACACAAGGGAATACGTGAATTCAAAATGAAAATATGGGATCGATATTGCTCCCACACGTAAATCGTTACACGAAAGAGCAGCCTGAGTGTGTACGGTGTTAAGCTCCAAAGTTCAGTTTACATCCATTGCTTGAGGCCGCTGAGGCTGTGGTTAGGTATTCATTGCTTGCAGGCATGCATAATGTAACAGATATTGCTGATTTATCTTTTCGCATGAAAAATGATATGACGGTCATCGTGTTTTAAACTTCGAACTGGGCTCCAACATTTATCAGATTATCGTAACTATTTTAGTCTTCGACGTGTCAATGTAACACTCGTTGGCTGTCATATTCATTCAAATAACATTTTTGCTTTATTCACATTTGCTTAAATCGGTTTATCACTTATGTGAGTGCATAGCACTCCTTCAACTTGAAATTCATCTCTACACATGAAAAGGAAGTCGTTGCCATCAACGTAGTTATTTAGTTCGAGCGTTAGTATAGCAACGCGATCTGCCACCCTTAGAGATGGCATCCACGCTCGCCCGCTTTGAAACGGTTGCTCAGTGCGACTGGTCAAATCGGTTGCTATGCGACGTAGGATGAGGACTTGAACGCAAGTGTAATGACGGTAAAGTTAGTTCGGTATTGGACATTCGCATAGGCTTCTATGGCAGCGAATGTCTATTCAATTGGGGGATATTGGATATATATCCGACATTCGATTAAATGTGGACTGCTACTGCTGTTGTGCCCAAAAACTGTCAGATCTGTTTCCAGCGTGCGCAGTCTATCTTGCAAGGTCCATATGAGATATTCGCTGTAGAAGCCTATGCGAATGTGAAGGGTTCAGTATCAAATTATTTTACTCAAGAATACTTTTATCTAAAAATCATTTGGGCTGCCGTAGTTTCATGATAAGGAAATTCATCACTTCCACAGCAACTATGAAGTGTGGCCCACGAACGGCTCGAATCTGAGGTTAAAAACTGACGGTCGTGTGCCAATAATTTCACTACAAAAAAAGAAGAATGAAGTCGAATGCAAGTTAAATGACAATACTATTTACAAATGTATATATCAACTGCTTTGCTACAAGCACATTTCAGGAAAAATATGTATTGAAAATGTTCTTAGAATGTCTTTGGACGTCTCCGTTTCTTCTCTCGCTTTTTATTGTACCCTAAAAAGTTCACCATTGTTTTAGCTGTATCTCGTTCAGCCGTGGTTACACGACTGAAGTCTAGTGCCCTCAGTTGGGGGAGTTTGGTTAGTACATAGTGACGATACCCGCGTTCGCTGTCTACTGGGTTGCCATGCAACGTCAAACTCATCAGCTTCGGCAAGCCAGAAAGTTTGTCAATCTCCTTCAGATCATCCAGGCTGTTACCATGGAGATATAATATCTTCAAGTTGGGGAATTTCAAGAGGACGTCATCTACACTGACCAAGTAGTTGAAGGACATGTCAAGCCAGGTCAGTTCGGTGGGACTGGTTATCAGTGACGTCACGAAACTCTCGAATCCGTTCCAGTCCTGGACGAGGTTGTTGTTAAGCTTGAGGGACACGCTTGCGTACTTGCCGTCGTCTGCTTTCCGCAGACTCTTATTAGTATTTTGGCGGGGTTCGTCTGCCCACTCGGACAAGTCCATATCTAGTGATCCGATGTGCTTGAAGGACAAGTCGAGGGGCGGAGCGGAGAATCGCGCCTCCGAGTTCGAGTCGATGACTGGAGTAACCGCCCTGTGGGCTTTCTTCTCCCGTCGACGTGGCAGTTGCGTGTAAAACGACGTCATGATGATGTTATTGCTGTAGCACCTCTTGTTTGAATTATCTAGCGTTGATCTAACGTACCTGAAGAACACATTCCAGTCAGATAAAATTAAGCATCAGTGAATGTACACACGAGTGTGTGGATTCCTTATGAAAAATTCCTTATGATCGATGAAGTCTTAATCGAACGCGGTGGGCCCTGTTATGTTTCCGTACAAAACAGTGTAAGCATCCACGTACATTCTCCAACTTTAAGCTCATAGGCACACACTCCTATATCGAACAAAGTGTGGATCGATTTTTTAGGTAACTGGTGCTGTTTAAACTGTGGATAATGTTGTTAAGTGACTAGCATAATAACGTGTGTACTAAACTGGTATTGACTATATACCAAACACTGTAATGTTGCTTGGTTTGCGGGAAAAAGCATTTGTTTTTAAAGTTACAAAGTGGATTTTTTTTTTCAAAGTTAACATGTCGTTTATTGTAATCTTTAGGCCAATATAATTTGCTTTCTGTCTTTGAGAATTAAACTGGTCGAGGCTGGCTCATTGGTTTATGACAGAAGCAGTATGTGTCGAACTTAAACAGGCGTTAATTTATTTAGGGTTTTTTTCTTCAGAGTGTTATTGATTAAAGGCGCGTCGAAGTTATTTCATATTTTGAAAATGAGGTAAAAAACTGGATCATAAGTACTTACCCTTTTCAAGTAGAAAGTTGCTTCATCATCAGACGGGACTTTTTAGGCTTCCAGCTTTGTCGGAGCATCAGTAGTCTGGCAAATGGTTACTGCAATGAAATAAAATAATTATCATTGAGTTTAACCTGAAGGGCTGAAGTTAACAACCTCAGCTATGAATCACGTCTGTGTTACTTACACGTATCCTTATATTAATGAGCTGTTTCGATGTCCCTTTCCCACTTATACCCGGTGTAGGTTCATACCCACTTCTGCTATCAAGACTACCGGACAAGTGTTATATGCCTGTTCTACCTGTTTTCACGAGGTTACTAAGCCGTCCATTTGCGATCACTCCTCTGTTCAAATCTGCCCCCAGGCCGCTAGAGACAGTGGCTGCAGCTTCCTGGAATTTGAGCAAATTGGAAGATCACTTGGCAGGAATTACTCCTTTCTCTCTTTCAAAATGTATTTTGCACTTAAGAACCTTTGCAGATTTAAAGAAACATCTCAGGTATGGCAAGTCCAACAGATAAACACTATACACTAACTGCTTCCCTTTGTGGCAACATGCAACATTAGTGGCTGCAGCTGGATACACTCTACGGCTATTGTTTGTAGTGTTACATAGTCAACGGCTGATGCATGATGGAACCAGTGCCATTGTGTTGTATATTTTGTGCCAGTCTAGTCCGAGCCTAGCTCCATGGTCCGAGGGAGACCATACGTAGGCTAGCCCCGTACGAGCAGACTGCAAGGTTGGCTTTAGGGCTCAACGGTGTACTGTACATGTATACTTCCGACAACAGCAAAGAGCAGGAAGAACGTAAACAAAGTGGATTCAAGAACTGAAAATGTTGCAATGAAAAAAGATATTCCACCTTTCCGTAATGTCCACCGGACAATAAAATGACCCATGACATCTGTGTGGTTTGACCCTTGTAGTGTTCCCACATGTAATACTCCACTTCTCAGTAATTCCACAGGAGGGTCTGTCAAATCCGACAGCCGCTCAAGTATGGACACCTGCCGCAATACATCAATACTACAAGCACCCCCTCGTAGTTGCTTTCCGATTCCCATGAGTGCTTCAGTTTTAATTATAGAGTTCCCGTATCAACTCCAATGGTCTTCATCCCGTCTTCATTTCGCAGATGAGTAGGCATTCAAGGCTGCCCACCGAGCGGATTAAATCAGATTGACTAATCCGCACCACGGGCTGTGTTGTCCGTGTTCCCCTGTCTTGCATTTCTCAGGATTCCCCTCCCCCCCCCAAAAAAAAACAGCCCCCATGCCTACCAGACCAGCAACAGTGTTTAATCATTGGGTTGCTCACAACAGTAATAACTGCAAGCTAGTGTCAGCAACTGTGGGGTTAAAATCAACACCTTTTGGTGTTATCAAATGAACACACCATAGAGTGTTACTTTAACACTACTGGTGTTACACTGCACACTTACAAATGTGAAAGTGCACTGGAAGGTGTTAAAAGTAACACCAAATAACACTAACATTTTTAACACTGTTGTAAAGTGTTGGTGTAGTCCTCTGGTTACACCGGGGGTGTTAAATTAATCACCCCAGTTTTTGCCGTGTACCTATAAATGTAACACGACCACTTAAAATAGCTCTTTTAGCTGTTTCTCATGGATGTAGTGATTGCACGAAAAACCCAACGCACCTCATGTTGCGTTTGCATGATATTCATTTGACCCCTGTCAAGCTACCAGACTGGAATTTTCAACTTTTGTATCTTATTTCCCATAGGCCAACGTGACATTAAACCGTTAACCAAAACCCAAGTATCATTTTTGCATCCCAGAGCAGAAAATCCTATCCCGAGAATTCTTCTCGACTTTCACTGGCGGAAGAAAGACGCCAGTGTTTGCCCCGTCGCTAAGGTCGGGACCTCGTTGCTAGGAGGTGATGTATATCCGTAACGAAGCACGCAGGTTGAAAAAAGTCGCATTATTTTTGCCGACATTGGATAAATATTTGGTTATGCTTGCGCGACATTACTGGGAAATGAGTTTGTTCACATTATTGTGTTTCCGCACACGCGGACGCAAACAGACAGTAAAACAAAGACGGCCACACATAATCATGTAATTGTATTACGTCTTGATTTTTCTTTTGTATTTGTTTTCGTCTTGTAGGCGACAAGGAAACAATTCCCAATGTTTTTACGTATTATAACGTGTCAATGATATTCTAGCTTCCAAAATATAATATAAAATATAAAAATATAAAAATACAAATATAAAAATATCCAAATCAATAACTGTAATCTCCGTTTTATGTGTGAATATAAAGCAGACTTACGTGTATCACACTTAAATATTGATTCCAATATCAGGTCATTTGTATATATGCTTTGTATATAGTCCCCCCGTACATTTTCCGAAAGGTCATATTCCAGCAGGCACGTCAGACAGGTGTTTCGTGTATACGGGACACAAGGAAAGTCAGTATTTAACCTACCCCTGGAGGAAGGACCTCCTCCAGCATGGAATTCGATTGAATACTGGATATGATGATTATAAAACCTTGAAAGCACCCCAGGCAGTGCTTCTTGCTTGTAGTTACCACAGATCGTTCCATTGCACCAGAAAAATGGCCAAATCAAGAAGGAAATTCGAATAATTATATCTACAAATATCGGAGAACCTAGTCAAAAAGACCGTATGCAGCAGTTGCCATTTGATGATTTACGACAAAAGCCAACATGTAGTAAAAATAAGTCACAATGTAAAGGCAATAGCTGACACATTACGCCTCCCAGTACAGAGTGCAATTATAGAAATTCCCTAGCTCATAAATATCTCGTCAGTTAATGGTAAATCATGATAAAAGCACCCATTCCCTAAGCATAGTAAAATAAATTACTCGAATGACAAAGTCAGTATTGGTTTACAACACAACGGAGTTGCGCGTCTGAAGATTTTTTTACCTTTATTTATAGCGTGAAACCTAGGCCCCTCGATTTATCACTCGTTTTATTAACAGAAAGAAGGTTATCGCTGATCGAACATAAAGATAACCCCTTTATTGGATTGATTTTGTGCCATTCTAGTTGTGTGCAAATACCTAAGATAAAGGGCAACTTTTGGCATTGTTGGTGTTATATGTACTTTCGAGATAATAACTATATATAAAGGAAGAAAAAAGCAATGATTAAACATGACATCTAAGCCTGTGACATTTTGTGACAGTAAGGTGTTGTAACAGTCCGGAACATTGCTTTTTCATCAGTGTCGTAACCAGATTGCCTAAAGGCGCCTTTCCATAAGCGCGTCAGCACTTGCGCCAATTAAGTGTTGTGTACCCGTCAAAATCGCTCCTGGGGCGAGTTTGATCATTTTTTGTTGGCCAAACGCAACGCACACGTGTGTTATGTTTATGGAGTCAATTTTTGAGTCCGAGGAAGTGCCACTCACCGTAACGCATCGTGTACGCAACGCACCTAAAACATTAACATATGGATAGGCGCCAAACATTTACATATGGATAGGCGCCAAACATTTACTTTTGGATAGGCGCCTTAAAGATGTACTCTGTACAAAAAATGTATCGGGAAATTAAGGGGATCAGAAATGTGACGATAATCATAAGACTTAGTAAACTTCTGCTCAGTGTAGGTTTTTTTTTACGAATTCACTCACCTGACATGGCGGCGAATTTTACTTTTCTCGTTTATTAAATGACAAAAGTTTGCCTTTTATTTACAGTATTATCATAAGGGCAACGCCAAATACATTACACTCCCTGAGAGACAACCTTACGGACAGTTCTCCTTCCCCTGCCCCCCCCAAATCCTCTAAAACAATTTCCCTATAGAATGAATTCAACCCAAATTCACCTGGAAATGTCAATGTCTAACATTTGTTTCAGTTCGCTGATTGGAGTGTAAAATAAAATACGGAAATTGTTACAGTCAACTTACCGATTATAGTCTCCTATACTCATCAATAAGGAGCGTCTCGTCTTGATTCAAGTGTTGATAAGTCGATCACGGACCTGCTCTTCCAAGTGTTAAGTGTTGCGCGGGTGCGTGTGATGACTATATAATCAAGCCACCTGTTCTCGCACCGACGAACCTTGTGTTTGTGATTTTGTCGGGTAGTGCCTGTCCATCTGGCATGTACAGTGTACATGTACATGTACAAGTATCAACCTGAGTGCGTACCTTCCTGCGGGTCTAGGGACCGGCTCAAAACACCTGCAGTAGTTTGTTAAAGACGCAGTGCCGGACAGATTGCTTAATTTAGATGTCTCTGTTTTAAGTGTTCTTTGTCCACCGGACGGACATTGGAGGTTTTGAAAGATTTTTTTGAAGTGCCAACCAAGGATGGCTATCCATAGAATTTGCATACATATGGTATAGGTTTTCCCGGTCAATTTCTACAAATGAGCAGCCACTCTAACCTCCGTGCCATTCTATTTTGCGCGGAATTGAAAGCACCTGTAAAACGGTCATTCAATTTCGTTTTAAGACTAGGCAAAAGTACCGTTGCGCTATTCGATTTAATAAAATTACCACAATTCAACCAAAAAAGCATTCGATTAAGCAGGCACTTTTTCGAGGCGTGTGTTCGGTCATTCGTTTTCATTATTGGACAGGCATCTCTGCAATTTGTGCAATCCAAAAAACGCACGAATGAACCTGCAGCAGCGGAGGTGCGATCTACTCCAGCAAACAGCCATTCAGAACTCTGATGCTATTACTCAATTGAAGTGCACATTTTACCAAGATGTCTGGCACGCCAACTGATTGATGGTTTAGGAAGGCGGGAGCAACATAGGCCTAGGTAAAAAATAAAAGCCAGAATAAAGAAAAATCATAAAGAAACCAATAACAATGAGGAAAACAGAATGTTTCAAAACACAATCACTGAAAGATTATAGGAATTCGTCAGTTTACGATCCCCCTAAATGAAAATAAAGAAAACAATGACCAATAGGTCCAAAATCTACGGGAAACAAACAGGAATAAAGAAAACAAGATTCGACTCACCAAAGTTGTTTATTTCAGTGAATTTGTTGCTGTTTGTTTTGTTATGTTTTGTTGTGGACATTTTTTTATAGTGCTTGAATTTAAATTTTCTTTGTGTGAAATTGGTTGCCTCTTCACGAAATTGAAAATAAGGAAATCAGCAAAAATGTCCAGTCCAACTAGCTTTGCTAAATTGAATGACGATTGTGCGTCACGAAAAAGAATGACGCTTTCCTTAATTAAACACATTGCTAAAGGAATCCAAAACTCAAAACGAAATTGAATGCCTGAATTCCGAGTTCGAAACAAAGTAAAAAACTTCAATGGAAAAATGGCTTAAATTCAAACACAAGGAAATTAAATTGGCTGCTCTTTTGCCAAAATTGACCGGGGAAAACCTGTACAAAAGGATTGCCAACTTGCACCAAAAGGAATTCGAGTTGCAGCAAGTGCACAGGAACCTTATATAGGTTGGGCCTTCATTCAGTATAAAGCTTCCTTTCATTTTTTTTCTCTCTGCTGTTCCTCACCGTAGCGTTCAAATTGTGTGAAGAAAGCAGAAACAGTGTTTTAGGTTTGACAAATTACCCCCTTTTTAGACTCAGATGATCGACGTCGGGTATAACGTCATTCTATGATCGTGAACGTTTGTAGCAGCCCGCATCCGAGTGTCGTTTACATTGCAGGCAGGCTGTATTTTATTTTCAAACTTAATGCTGGAGACGTTCTTTCACCATCTCTGTGAATAGGGCAGAATTTGAGTTTTGAGGCCATCACAAGGAGGCATACATCTGTGCAAACGCCCAGCCCTTGTTTTTGTAAACTTTGAAGACTGTCCCCTCCAACCCTATCGTTCACCAATAAGCATCGCGTACTGGCAAGCAACAATACACCTTTCAATTAGTGAAGTGCCTAGTCTATGCCTCAAGATGTACTGCGAACCAATTTCCTACTTCCGGCACATGTCTTCTTTTTGTTCGCAAATATTGGTGTTTGGGATTTATGGCCACAGAAAGCGCGTCAGTCACAGTGTTTGCAGCGCAGAGCTTGGAAAGTGGACAGAAGTAGATGAGTAACGATATTATACAAATAAGTCTTGTGATTGAGGATAATGCTGTTACGTCCACAGGCTGATGGTTAAAGAGACGCTTGCTCTAGGCCTACAGGGAAGCTTGGAGGAGAGAACGTGTAAACTGTGGTAACATGGCTCTTTCTCGTTCTCAGGACGCCATATGAGGTCTGAGGTATGGCCTCAGGGTACCTGTTGTTCAATGTGGTTACTTCCTCAAGGCACATGCAAACAAACACGGGAGTTGTGATCGAAGTTCCTGTAGAAAACATGAGATTGTGGGGCTGAATCCCAGTAACGAGCGAGTTTGAATATACAGGTACTCATTGAAGTCATGGCGCTTGTCCTTGAGCTAAGTTCTTGATCCTGATTGCTTAATATTTGTTCTATCCACGCAGAAGTATAAGAAAACTGAATAATATACCGGTAACAGTAATTTGGAGGCATACTCAGCACTCCTAGAAGCTGGTAGTGTTTATACGTAGACCTTTATGAAAAGTCGGTCATCAGAACAGATTGAAATTCAAGCTCCCGCTGTAATCTAGTCTTACAGTGGTTTTATGGTGTTACCAAAGAGACTAATTATGGGTTTACAATACAAGTTGGAATTGGCGGCAGAGCAGTGAGAACAAGGCTTGTACAAATGACACTTATGGGAGAAAAATTAGCGTTTTGTTGATGAGACCTGTCCTTGGATGCTGTGTTGAACGTTAGGCACTTTGTTGACACGTTTTGAAGCAGTAAAGAAAAGTTTGACATGTTTATGTAAGTAATAATATTTGGGCTGTATCTGACACTTATCCGATAATGGATGAGTACACATTAAGAGAGACGGACAAACAAACAGGCCAACAGAAACCAGTTGTTCGGTGAAGAGTGTAAGAAATATCAGTCATTTCGTTAATGGGTGCTGCTGTGAAGTGGTAAACGGTTTACGGAGAGGACAAGGAAATGGATCAAATTAAAGGTAAGCACAGAAAAAAATATAAGTCCAGAAACTTAAGCCAGGGCACAGAGGTTCAGGTTTTGTCTTTTATTATCCTTTCTATATATAGTGGGTTTTTTTCTAACATATTTTGTGTTACCAAGCTTGCAAATTTCTTGGAACAAAATAAAAAAAGCTAGACAACTTTAATTTTTGCAACCCCGGGATAGCCATTACGTATTTACAAAGGTATCTTTTATCCCAATCAGAGCAAGGCCTTCGGGACTATCTTGAAAGAGTTGCTGCCAATTTAAAGCAGAATGAGTGGAAGTTTCTTGCTGTTCGCCTAGGACTTTCGAAAGCTGATGTCGATGATATTGCAAAAGAGCACCCGGGTAACTTTTCCCGCCAAAAGAGCGAGATGCTTTTGCTGTGGAAACGGAATTTCAGGGAGTACGCAACCCCGGAGAGACTCGCGCGCGCACTGGAAGAAATCGGCAGAAATAAAAGTCAGGGAAAAACGGAGGACGGCAAAGCATGTTTCAGAGGTAAACAGGCTGCTCACAAAGCTTGCTGATCTATGTTCTAATACACGTTTTGAATGTTTTATGCTGGTGCGAAGTGCACAGGTCTTCAACAACTATTTTACTGTTTTTTGCTCAGCAAAAACCTTCCATTCTGAATGGCCAGATCAGCAAAGGCAACTGCAAGACTGCAAGACTGCAAGACAAGATCAGCCACGTCTACGAAGTAGTCCGCAGAGCTACTTGTCATCGACCGTGCAAGTAAGAGGCTTGCCATTCCCAATTCAAGAGAGAAATATATCGGATAGAAGTCAGCTGCGATCAGGTTGGTTGCTATTTCCACACATCGCTTGTTTCTTTCTTTAAAGCAAAAGGTCATTAATAAGACGACATTGTTTTATATCTGTCGAAACATGAAAAGGTCTGCGTGATTTAAAAGATGTCATTTTCCCCCTTTTCCAAGACAAAAGCTTAAAAGACGGACGGTTTGTGTCTTCCCAAGGAAAAGAATCGAGACGGAAGACATGCACGTCTGTGCCAGGTAAGAAAATTCTCAACTGATCCTACAAATATAGCATGAATCAACTCCATACTGAATGTGGTGTTAAAAGGAGGTAGTCTCTTCTTGAACGTCAAGAATGATGAAAGCATATGTTGAGACTATTGGAATGGTATAAGGATCAGACACTTTCTATCTACCTCATGGCATGGCGAAAAAGAGAAAATAGATACCGCTACCATTTTTTAATTAAAATGTTTATATCTTTTAGGTAAAATTACTCTTGATGTTGACATACAGAGGATGGCCGTAAAGAATATTCCTTTGACTTCCAAAAAGGCTGAGAATTCATTTGAAAACGACGAAGTTCCGTCGATTGTGCTTCCTCCCTCCATTTCGAACATGAGTGGTGACACAGTGACAGGTGCCGAATCTCTTGCAAACCATCCAAGAGCTGGTCAGCAGCGGAGAGTAAAATGTAGATGCTCACTTCATCGATGTGAGGAGCCTCAGGAAGGTAACAGCGAGGAAGGAAATGTCGATACCAAAGACCCGTTCGACAATCTCCTCAAGGGCCTCCAAGACCCCTTTTTTAAACGCCTCATGGAGAGTTCATCAGAGGTCGATGCAGCTGTCGACCAACTGGAAAAAATGAAAGGCGTGTTTGTTGACGAAACCAAGCTGATGCCTCCTGCTTAGCTGCAGAAGAACGGACGCAACCAGCTTGAAGAGATTGTGGGATGAGCACGAAAATGGCGACCTGACCACCATGTTCCAGGCGTCACACGCGACTGACCAAACCGTGGCGTCTGCTGGCGCATTAGGAATAAAGCTGATTGTAAGAATTTGCTAAGTTTAATACCAGAGGGGCAGGGAAATTCTATATTGCGAAAGCATTTGCAAGAAAGGGGCAAGCAGCGACCTAAAGCCAAGGGACCTGAGTAATCTTGTTACTAATATACACTCTTCCTCAAACTGCCCGGAAGTAATAAGGACCTCCCTTCAAAAACAATTTTGCAGTGTTTTAAAAATGCACGGTATAATACTTGTTTACTTACGACATCTGCATTTCAGATTGTTATCTGCAATTTAATAATGCAGAACACCGACACCAAAACAAATCAAACATGCAGTGAAGATAAACACCTTTATTTGAAATCATTGTGATGTGTGCTCACTGGAGTAAGACATAAAAGTTATAAATATCAGCAGTAAATTTACCGCATAAATTGACAACCAACGTCCTTACAAATATGGTTTTTGTTTCGTTTGAACTTGAAATTCTAAACGACCGTGTTAAGGCACTACTAAATATGCTTGCTCACATGATTGAAACGGTGGTCACTTGCTACCTCTATAACAAACAACAAACGCATACAAAACATACATCATTCCAACACGCTACCTTGTCAGTACGATGAACTTTGTCTCCCGAGTGACACGTAACCGTATCATCATAATGTCTCTGTTTTCTGTGTTTTCTTAAAGGGTAAAGTTGGCAGTGGATTGTTGAGAAGCAAAACGAGTTGTTTTCTTTTAAATTTCATTCTTCTATAAATGCTGTAACGGCTTTAGAGATCATTTTGATTAAATTTTGCAGACAGTATATCATTATTAAGTGACTTTTTCAGCCATACTTTATTCATCGTGGGCACGTAAACCTGGGGGGACATGTTGCTGATAATCGCTTCTGAAGTGAACACCAACATTTAGGAAAATACAAAAACAAACGTCAATTGAACGTTTTTATAACTAATGCATCATGTAAAAATTAAATGTTGCTCAAATAATATCATCTACTACAAAATAGCGATTGTAAAACTTACACCAGAAATGTATAGAATGATAGCCAGGTAAGTTTGCGTTAGGAATAGGTTCAAAAATATATCAGTTGATGTGCAATAGGCACATGGTCATGAGCCCCCAAATTAAGAAATATAAACAGGACTGAAACAACATACTAATTCCAACAATAAATATACAGCGTCTTTAGAATATTTAATAAACACTTTACTGAATGAGTTCGTTACGACATGAGCTATTCTTCACACAAATGTATAGGTGAGAGTACTGCAACATCAGAATTTCATTTAGCACATTCTGTTTAAGAATGTAGCAAACCTATGATGAGTTTGCATCACTCCAGAATTTTACTTTATGCAAGAGACTAAACCACGCTAGAAGGATCAGCCTGATGTAGGCTACAGGCAGGTTCAAGGCACTTAACAACAAACACCATCAAGTGTACTTAAACAAATTTTAATACTGTTCCCACAAGCACAGTACACAGAATGGGCTTAAATTCCAGCGTGAAACCATCCTGTGAATAATGTGACTTTGCTGGCAGCTAGTACATTCATAATTTCTGCTGAGATGATGCTTGATATGGGTGAGCAGAGCTTGCAGACAGTTCACCTTTGTCTGGAAACAGGTTTCGAGTAATTTGGAAGTATTTATCAGTTCGTGTTTATGACGGATGCGTAAGATATTTTAAGCTATTTTACGAATTATTAGTTTGCTTTTCTACCTGGCCAGCAATAGTTTATCAAACAGTGGTGGGGGCAGACCCCTGATTGCGACATAGCAAGAGAAAGATGTATTGTACTCTGCACGTTCATAACATTGCTGTGTGCAACCTTCGCAAAGTCAAGTACTCCTTGAGGTTTGCAGAGTGTACGTCAGATACATAAACTGAATCATTTGCTCTAGTTGAAATTAATACTTTTACGAACTTTTGACATCGGTTAAGTTGAATGTAAAAATGAGCCTTTTCAACAGATCAAAATATGCAATGATGCAAAAGTGTCATTTGGACATCAGGAATAAATAGGACGCTGTATAACTGCAAAAATGTTAACTTTAAGGTTCTTATGGAAAACCAAAGTCTTATTTTGAAAGAAGATAGTTATCGATATATGTGCTGATATACATAAAATAACCGTGCCACGTAAATAACATTTGTATAGTAAAATGTTATATAATTTTAACAAAAAATGATAAATTGCACAGTTTGGGTGTTATTGCAAATGTGACAAAATGTACAATGAGTTTCAACGATATATTCAAATAATTTATACTGTGTACATTAATTTACATCACCTAGAATTTCAAGTGAATACCACGTGAAAAAAAGGGTTTTTTTTTGGTGTATTGAATGTGCAGAATAACGACCCAAAACATATACATTGTTTGATGAGATTATGCTGCTTTAAAGTTGTTTGGTAGGTAAACTCAAATTGAATGGTCTCAAATCGGTTGTGTATGTATCTACAAACCGTCGACCTTCAATAAGCGTTATTCATTTGTTTGCTCATGTGTTTTTCTTGCTTTGTGTTCGTTTTTGTTCAACGGCAAGTTCTCAAAAATATAAAAACCGACAGTTCAAAATGAATTGTCCCTTTAAAGCGTTGTAGTGGAATACTATACATCATTTACAATTCGCCTTGTTAAAAGTATACACAATAACTGTAATGTTTGTATTTATACAACAAATTTAATTGAATCTAAACGAGAAACAAAACTTTGAATAAACGAACCCTATTAACTCTTTAGGACGAAGGCACAATTTCCTCAAGTAAGCAGATGTGTAAGATAAGTAAGATAATTGAGAAAAATGCATAGGGCTTCAAATCGGTCAGTGGGTTTCTCTTGCGAACGCTTGAACATTTTGTACCTTCGTTAATGACATCACTTGGGTGCACTGCTTGGAAGCGTTTCTTCGAACCTTCAGACTACGAAGCCTTCAGACTCGAGCATCTCAGTCAACTCTCCAAGGGTTCTCTTTCCCGCTTTTGCTCCTTCAATTGGGCTATGCAACGTTTCTAAAACAGTATAGTCTTTCGAGTTTGTGTTGCATTATACGATCATATTTGGTAGCAGGTCATCCTTCTCCTCCTTACCAATTAGGTAAAAGGTCAAGAGTTCACCTTTGCCCTTAACCTTGACGTAACCCCTCTGCTGAAACTTGAAACCGAACCTCTTCAGTACCTTCATTGTTTCTTCAATAACCTGCAAGGATAAGACGAGATACGATTGTCGAAATGATGTTAAGGTTGGGATTCATACATGTACCAGCATGCCAAGACTTTGTACTACCAACATTGCGCATCTCTATTAGTTGGACAGCTGAAAGGTTTTGTTACCTCGGTTTCACAATTTATTACCGTACGCTACAGAGAACGCAGAAGAAGTTCTGGTGTGCTTGTCATAACTTGTAAACATTTCAGTCACCTGGATAAATCCTGCTTTCCCTGTGCTTTCCATGCGGCTGGCTACGTTAACTGTATTCCCCCAGATATCGTAGTGTGGTTTCCTGGCTCCAATGACTCCAGCAAGAACTGGACCATGATTGATACCTGTCGATTATTTCAAATATACATACACAATAAACGATTATAACTCTCACGAAACATTATCCTTTTGGGGATTTTCCCTAGTTTCCTATTAAGGAGTCAGTATCCAAAGAAATTTGGTTTTAATTACTTCTTTGAGTGATACTTTATAAGATACAGTTGTATTTACTTCAACTGGAATAAACATCTGAAATGATCGTTTGCTCATTTGCGAGGTTTATATGGAGGACTTCTAACTGGTATTCATCAAAATCACGTCACTGATGATGATTTTATGTCTGCATGTAAAGTGTAAAACACAATCTGATAGATTTACCTAAAATGACACGTATTTGGACAAATAGGATTGACTACGGTCAAATTCCAGGGAGACGCTTTGGTCTGACCATACGCGTGAGGAAATATTTCCTGTGAGGAATGGTTAATGCCGAAAGTAAACAATAATGAGCCCCTCACCGACTTTCATGATGAAGTTGTTGAACGACTGCTGGTTAATGGTGTCCAAGGTGTCCCTGAGAGCGAAGGCAAAGTTGACGAGATCGGCAAGGTGTTGCCAGCGCTCCTGCTCTCCCTCGTAAATAATCTTCTCCGGCTCAGCCACCATCCCCGACGACGCCATGTAGGTGCTGGTGATCGTCTTGATCTTGCAGATGCTCCGGAAACGAACTGCTTTCAGAAGCTGAGAAAGGCAGGTGGAAATGTAAGGACCCGTTGAAGGCCCCTATCCTAAATTGCGGTTTTGTGTATGCGCGCCTCTTCTGAAAAATTAGTTAGTATTAATAATGATAAAAACAATTTTATTCATTTATAAAGCGCAAATTGCATGCGCTGTACATGCCAACATTAAACGTGGTCGAGCGAATGGCATGGGCACTGCGCAGGCAGTCGCCAAACGACCCACATCCACGTGCACCTTTGAAGAGGAGACAATAAGGAGCAGTTTTAGAGGTAAAAAGACAACCACAGAGAGGACATTTCTTGGTACACCCGAGGAATAAGGATTGAAACCCCAATCCACATGTCGACTGAGCCGGAAATCGAACTCAGGCCGCAGCGGAGGTGAAAGGCGAGGAAAGAACCACTCAGCCAACCCGATTCCCGGACTTGAATATGGTTATAGTGTTTAAGAACTTACATTCATACTTCTTCATGATAGTCCTGTACGGAAATATACTCTTGTACTGACTGTAACCTAAAGTTGCCCCAGATTCGTCTCGGTATGCATGCGCACAGCCTCAATATCTCGTATGACGAGTCTGTGTTTCTGAATGACTTTAGAAGTGAAGTCACATCTTTAAACATCGGTATGCCCATATGGACATATGGACTCATGGCCATGAGTGGGAACAGTGTTCTGGCACTGTTAAGCCAATCGGACGTCAGGAATATAGGCAACGTTCATAGCAACCAGACGTTCAGTTTGAGCGACTGCCGGTTGTCACGGGATATCAGCGTGAGTTCTCCTCTGAGTGTAAGTCTATGATTTTCTTGCGCACGCATTCATACAACAAGGTATCGGTATTCGGCCCGACATGAATGCACCCACACGTTGTTGCAACCCGTATCTTACCGTATCGAAGTCGCTGATGATTTCATTCAAGAACCGGAGACACTCTGTGCCTTGGTTGTTGATGGTATCCTCGCTGTAGAATTCGGAGAAGTTTGGGATAGAGGCGAACATGACACCAACCTCCGGGTAGTCCTGGGCATAGAGATCCTGAAACCGCAAGCCGAAGAGATTCCAGAAACATTTTCATCTTGAATGTTTCTACTCGCCCTCGACACGAATGGTTTATAAGGCAAAGCACTCGGTTCGAGTCCCACCCGAGTAAGCTTGTGAGGTTTTTTTCGCAAGCTCTCGGACAAGCACTGAGCATACAGTGTTCATTAATATACGTTGGGTAAGGGCAAACCCGTTATATATAATCAGTAGAAGTAGTTACTAGGCTAAATACATGATTTAGCTGATCTCGGTTTGAATTTATACGAAGTATTCTTTTAAAAGTCGACTTTACGTGGTGTTCTTTAGTTACTATCTGCAGTATATCCTTAAATGAAAATGATACTATACTATTATTCCAGTGTAATATTGATTGGTGTTTAACTGAAACCTGAGCTCTTTGTGTCTGCTGTCTGTGGCATTCTTTTGGCATCAGTTGCACTCGGGGAATTTTCATAGGCATTTTCGTCACTCACCTCGTCTTTCCGTTTGTTCCGTAAGAAGTGCTTGGCCACGTGGATGGGCATGATGTTCAGAACCAGCACCTCGTTTCGTATCCGTAATTTGCCAACTTCTTCTTTTTGTTTCCGCGTCTCGTACTTCCAGTAAAAGAGTAACCTATTGGTGACTTCTAGCTGCAAGATGTATCGAAACGGGTAGGATACGGTCATTGTGGTCTGCGAGACTTGTGAAAGTTTGCTTCCTTTATAAACTGTGTTTAATCTATGGGAAAGGCCATGAGAAAAACCAAATTTGGGAATAAAACGTTTTTTTATTCAGATTATCCACTACACTATGCGTTAAAATTTCCACCGTTACAGGTTTCATTGTCTTTGGCGTTATGATCATGATTAACGGCTTATGCAAAGATATTTCAATTCTCCGTTGTCAGATTTTGCAAAACCGATTCAAAAATCAAAGTCAAATACCCCTCCGTTGGGAAACCCTCATCGTTTAGTATCTCAGACTTGTTGAAAACAAAGTGAAACCATGTTGTGCAACGGATAGAATGGCAAGAGAGGGCAGCAAACACAAACTGAAGACTAGTTTTTTCGTTCGTTGCAATGCCGTTTTTAACTGTACTACACTGATTGAACACAGATTTGATCCACGGACAGCCTGATTCAGGAATGAACTCACAAATCTGTTGTAGAAGATAAGTGCAAAGCCGGCTGCGAGAAGCTGGTATGTGATAACGTAACGACTGGGAAACTCATTGGGATTATCAGTTAGGCTTAGCCTGAAAGAAAAACAAAACAACACAAACTCAGCGTTGATAATGCAAAATTTGAGACTATGATCGCAGACTTGAAATAGTTTGATATTATGAACGTGTTTGAGAAAAGTGGGTCTGGAAGCCTTGGTCACCATGGTGGTTGCAGCATAATACCTGAAACACTGACTCCGTTGCGAATCGTTTGACAGAGATTTCGGTAGACTCGTTATCAGAGATACCTAAAATCCTTCAAATTAAGTTGCACATGAAAAATCGAGTATTAAGAAAAAGAACTAATTTAAGACATGGTTTATGAAGAAAGGCGTCTAGCCTACCAATGACCTTCTTGTTGAGCGTCATAATGTTCATTTCTTTCCTTTATTCATAACATTGTCAAGAAGGTCAAGAAGAGATGCAACGAAAGGCGTTTACCTTAACCTGCTTCAAAATACAATAGTTGAAGGCCACTCACGTGCTCACTTGCTCTAATTGGTAATTGTCGTATCTGATAAATATTTCCTTGTAGAAGACGAGATTGAGGAGGGTATACACCAAGCCAATAAGCAGGATCAGAATCATCTTGATGAACTGCGTAACGTGTATCATCACAGTGATGGTGACCTGCAAAGCACAAAAAAGCCAAATTGTTGTGTCATTCACATTAAGGTCCCGGGATCATGTGAACGCAACACCAAAAAAGAAATTCGACGAGAACTGTGCTCAGGTCTAAATAAATTATTAACTCCAAAACTCACACTTTGAAGAACATAATACAGAAATGAATCGTACTAGGTGGACGCTGTCGACGGTTCCCTCGGACAACTACGCCGAGCACAGCAACGTGGCCGGAATATAAAGAAATTATACGAAATTCCACCTAGCTGGTGTATTCAACAAAACGTGAAGAATGTTTCACAACAAAATGTGCTACAATCGTTGGCCTTATAGCTCCCAGACGTTCTTGTAGCTTTATTATTTTTGGCATCGTCCCTTTTTCCTTACTATGGCGAGAGATGACAGTGGAACGCTCATTGTTTTTTTATTGAAAAGAGAAATATAGTAATGATGCATGGCGAGGTTTGTTTACTCGAGGGCCGCACAGTTATTTTTCAGGGACGTGGCATCGCCTACGGCTGATACTTAATGAGCATCAAAAACAAAAAATTGGCGAAATGAAAGAAGGTTGTTCAAACTTGGAAATGTTACAAGTTCTGATGAACATTAACGGGAAAAAAATCTGAATTACTTACCAGAACCAGTATACCCGTGTATGTGTAATATCGCCCGTATATGCACATTGGGCTCTGTGTGTCCAGAGTTTCAATTTTGGAGTCCCCCAGCTCGCATACAACCTGTCGATTAGAATAAGGCTCAGCTAACAACAAAATACTGTCTCATACTTATGGTACGACTTTATTTTTTGGAAGATCGGAATTACATTGGAAGCCGTATACACATATTTGAAAAAAAAACCTGGAGTTAACTTTTGTGTAAACAGACGAATTTGGACTATTAAATGTTGCATTTCTTCGCAGATCGTTGCTATAGGTGCTGTTATTTTTTAATGAATGCATTCATGGCATTTGAATGAACAGTCCTCCCATCTACAGTTCTCACCATGTCAACAACATCAGATGCAGCAACGATGACTGCGACACACGTGACGATCAGTGTCCTTGCCACATACGTACTCTCCATCCAGCTTGACACACAGACTAGTGTGTCTGGGTACCTGTTCTTGAAGCTAGTTGCCATCGATATGTAGAAGATCAGGACTAACAAAAATAAGCCTACGGCAAATGTGACGTAACTCGCTGTGGTTCTAGAATAAGATCGAAAAAGATCATTTATAATGAGAAGACTGTGTACTGTACAAGGGACCATCACCGGTATCCGATGCTACTGCATTGCCCCTGACCATTACACAGGGAAAAGTTTCAAAAAGTTGTAATTCTAATCTTAGTTTTCACCAGGAAGCGCACGGTTTTCACCGATAGGCATCCACGTATCCATGGATATTATGAGGCATTTGCGGTAACAGACGCTACCTAAGGGCCCCAGCTGTTAATGCAAGCAATAAATACGTGAACTGCATTTTAATAGGCCAAAACAATGCTCGAGCGAGCATTCATCATTACAAAAGTCCATGAAAAGAAGCATTGCCTTCTCTGTTCGCTTTCTTTTGGACATGATTTTTATTCATTGACGTACCTCGGCAAGACCATCATCTGCACACAGAAGCCAAAGACCATGATGATGATGGCACAGCAAAAACCCACAGGGCTCTGTCGCTCTTTTTCCCGGTGGAATGTGTCCTCCAAAGTCTTATCCCGAAACCAGAGGGAAAACCTCCGCATGCCGCTCGTCTTTGCTCTGATTGAGCCAAGAAAGGTCATTTTGGTGGTTATTGTGGGTAAATTTAGGCGTGTGACTGGATGTACTGACCATTACTTGCTGCCAACTACCAGCGAGCTACTTACGCGTCTGCTTCTCTCTCCACTAGTGCCTCGTACAGTTTACGATTGGTAATCCCTTCATCGGGCTTTGGTTCTGGTACCTCCTCGTCAAAGGTAACAGTCTTGCCGTTTGCATCATTAGCCTGAAGTATAATATTAACCAGACCAATGTACCAAACAGTGTGATTCATAAACGGTGTTGAAATTAAGAAAATAGTATTTAGATGTCCTTACAGGTATACGTTACTGTAGTGGTGTAAAAGCTTCAGTGGGCTGCTGTTGTTTTTTTTTTCGATGACATGTGAAATGTGTGAATCACATTGCTTCCTGCTGCAAATCATCTCTTGTATGGCATAGAAACTAAAAAGCTGTCTGACGCACCTTTACGTCACTTTCCTCTTCCTCTGACCTCTTCGTCGTTGATCCATCGTCTGAGAGAATGATGGAGGTAAAAGCAGCGGCTTTCTGTGAATCGACAGCAAAGAGACGGGAAACGAGCATCAGTGAAAGCAGGCAGTCTCACCGACAGTCTCTCCAGTCTTGATGTACTGTAACTTTAGTGTACTTTGTGTCAGGAATAATTTCGTGTCAGTGTTTTTCTAAGAAACACGCGGACACACTGTTTAGTGTCTAACGGAGTAACGTTCGCTTACATACCCTGGTTTCAGGTGGTTCAGTACACCGAGAAGTCTCGATGCCGCCACGGTAGCTATTTTTGTAGGGGCCGCCACATTATGTTTTGGACCTGAAAAGTTTGCTGTCTCAGGACCCAAGCATTTTTCTTTGTTCTTTGCGTTGACCGTAAAGGTGCATTTTCAGTTCCTCTGCTTGTGAGGACCAAGGAAGCTTTTCTTACCTTTACGTTGTCCTTGTTGACCTTAATGAGATAGGTCTTGATACCTTGGTCCTTGATATAGTCGTCGCGTGTCTCCCCCTCGCCTGGTTCAACCTCGAACTCACCGTTCAGGCACCCAAAGGTGTCCTGCGAGATATGCACACGACTGTGGGGAGGAGGAACAAGGTAAGTGTAATGTAAAACGCAGTGCTGTCATAATGTAAAGGGTAAGTTCTATAACACGCATATCAAAAATGCGCGGAATGTTCCCTGGGAAGTATTCACGAGTGAGTTGTTTGTTGGTAAGCCGTATTTATCTAAAGGTTTATTAGGACTGAGAGACTGAGAGTAGAATCATTTGTGTTTGCTCGTCGCCGAACGACCGAACAGGGCGTTCGGAAGGACTGATGGCCTGGCACAGATTTAAATGAAGGAAATTCATCACACAGAGTCACAGCTAATGACGCGCAGAGCATTGCGGGTAAATTTCTGCCAGGCGCGCGAGCTCGCTCAATGTGGCGGTTATCAATTTTAATTTTTCGTCCTCATTGCTGAAGATATTCTCACTTCACTTTATTAGTTCATCCATAACAAAACTGTTCAAGATGATTTGAAATATACCGCCAAAAGACACTCGATCAGTGATTCGTAGTGAGAACATAAATGACCGTGATTGTATCAAGGCCATATTTTTACAATTTAAGCCGACATTTTCGCATGCGTCAAAGCATTGCCATTGGCGAACCAAAAACTTCAAATAACGCTTCGCTAATAGGAATTGCTAACTTCGCGGTCGGAGGTCGTGCACAAAGTAGCCAATCACAGTGCAAAGCCAATAGGCCCTTCCCAGTGCCCTGTTCGGGCGCTGGGTGATGAGCGAATCATTTGTATAGTCTACAGTGCAGACGTCTGTCATGTAGAATTCATTCAAACTCCTTGCACAAAGCATGATTGTGGCACTCCCCTCTTTTCATTTGTGCACGTTTTGAAACATTAAGGACAGTTTACTAACCGAGGGCCTCCACTCCAGTCTGGGATTATTATCTTTTTATTTATTTTTTTTGGCGCAGAAACATCATCGGTTGGTCCCACTCTTGGTCACAGTTATATCAGAACCGACTTGCCATTATTCCAATTCCCAGGAGTATTAGTCAAATAAACAACAGACATCGTCATGAGGTTATACTGATTTCACGACGAGTGGTCATGGGTCTACATCGGTCTGTCACCTAAGAATAATTATCGTGACGTCTCATTTATTCATTAGCGTAATAACGTCGTATACTACGTCTTGGAAAATAACTTTCATGCAGGGAAACGTATTTAAGGACTTGTTTGTTTCCATTTGAAATGATTAAGGTGTCTGATTCGAGTTTTAAGAAATCTACAACTTCTGCTCCTTGAATCTTAACAAAAGATGTGTTCTTTATGGGTCAAAAGAAAATATTGAAATACATGTTACCTCTTTTCTGAAATGCCAATTTCTTCCCTCAAAATATTCCCTCGCAATAATCAGTTAATTGTAGATGTGGCTACATTCATTCTAACCATGGATCCAATTGGTTTCGAGAAAGGAAAAGGCCCAAACGCCATTACGAATCCATGATCTCCGTGACATTGACCTGTCGGGAGACGACAATTACGTCCGCATTTCCTTTTGCTTGGCGTAGAAGGAAATTGTCCAGTTACCCGTTCACTCTGCTCAACCCATTGTGGCGGTCTCAGCAGTCCCTCCTGACGTAGCCGGACATTTCAGCACGACACTGGCACCGTGTCGTTGGTCTTTCGTACTGAGATGTCCGCATGACTAACTTGCACGGTACTATTATCTTTGGTGTAGGCCTATGTACAGTACCCGTCACGTACAACGTGAAGCATGCGTGGACTGCACTGCTCAGCACGCCACTTAAACGGACGACTTTCCCGTTGTTGTGCGCAGAGATGGCATGACGTATTTTTACCGTATTTGGTAAGGGGGACCGCTGAGACCGGGAGACAGCTGAGACCGCCACACCGGAAATAACAATCAATATTCCCATGATGCCTGGCTAAACATTGCTGAAAGTTACTCGCGTGCGGACTTTATATGTTTTGTCTTCGAACGGCACTCTTTGAGCAGAATTTTCCACAGTCATTACTGTTTAGTTATGCTCCGGCTTGAAATGATCCAACTGATGTTTCAGATATTTAAAAGCATTCCCTGCACTATCCTTGACATTTAATTTAGTAAGATTCCGATCCGTCGTGCCGTCCGATCTACTTTAATTTCCTTTCCTTCAGACCGTCCATCTTTAATTTCATATTTTGGGCAAGACTGAGGTCTCATCATAAAAACAAACACTCAGTTCCATTGAAGGAAATGAGAAGACATCGATTGATATAAAATCCATTTATGGGCAGACTTAATGGATGTCATTATCTGCAGAGGAACCGCGCAGGGACACGTTGTGAGCACTAAAGCCCTTCTAAAGTCCTCCTAAATCTTACGGACCTACTTCATTGAACCGATTGTGGAGGCAACGTCCATTAAAGTGATTGATTCTGGAGTCTAATATGTGATTCGGTTTCGTTCCTCAACTCTCTTTTCTGTTGGATCTTTCATTTCCTTTCTCTTGAGAGTTAATAATTGGATAACTGTAAATAATTCGTACAACACAGATAGGATGAGGAGCGCTGTGGCTGTTCGTGATTATTATTGTTAGAGCAAACCGTGCAGGAGGAAATAGCGCCGTTTTATACCAGTTCATGAGATACATCTCGTCATGCTGCAAAGAATTTGAATGCAGCATGCCGCAGTTGGGGAACATGTTAGTCACTGTTCTGCAAACAAGATTGGTTAACCGGGGACAAATCTAGTCTGCGTATGTGCAATAACCAGTGTCTATAACCCCCATACAGTTTACTCAAGAAATGAAAAACGAATTCACGAAGAGGATCGAATTCATGAACGCAGTATGAAGAAGATGTTGATTACTGATAGAATAGTACCTCAATCCTTAATTTGCACAACTCTCATGAAAGATCAACTCTAAAAGTGAAACACTCAACTCACCCAGGTATGCCGCCAGACTCCATGTGATTGGCCAGCACCACCGCGGTGCTCCATACGTCAAACTGCCACCTCTGTTGACCCATGACCCCGGCCAGCACGGCGCCAGTGTGGATTCCAACACGCATGTCCACTCCAGACTGCGTTTTTTCCCTCACGGCGCTGTAATCGAATCAGCAAATTTGATTTGTGTCCGAGTTACAGGGTCAAAAGCACGGTGAATTAAACAACTACACAGGAACAAACAACGATCTTCTCACAAAGCAGTGATGGAAAAAGCAACATAAAAAGACATAAAGCCGGTTTTGCCTTATTGGAAAGACAGGAGCAAATTTTTTCCGTGTATAAAATTAACACAATGCACTTAAAACTCCCAACAAAAACAAACAAAGGAAAAATACTCTTGATCCTCATATTAACAAACTTAGACTGATCTTCCCTCAGCTGGAACTTCGGTAACAGTTAGGCAGGAAGTGTCTGAACAGTCTGTCGTTTTGACATACGCGTCATTTGTCACCAACAAGACATTAAATTGTCACCCTTAAGAACGTCCATGAGCTTTCTTCAAATATAAGCTCGCGAAGCTTGCTCTCAACTTACGCGATTGCTACCACCATGTCAAGCCCCATCTGTACACAGCAAGCAGCATGATCCTGTCGCTGCTCTGGAACACCACAAATACAGTAATAACAGTCGCCTAAGATCTTGATCCTCAGCTGGTGGTGTTTCTAGAAAACAAGAAGAAATCAGTCATGCCCATTACCCCTCGATTTCTGGTTTGACGGTACGAAGGTAAGTTTTAAAAGGAGAGTAGGAAGGACAGGAGGAAATAAAAGGTCGCCTCACCTCAGCCAGCTTGTCAAAATTTGCAAATAAGGCATTGAGCGTTTTGACAAGTTCCTTTGCAGACATCTTGGAGGACATGGCCGTGAATCCCACGATATCAGCAAAGAGGATGCTGGAAGAGTTTTGAAAAAAAAGCAAAACACTTCTATAATCACAACAGTGGCGCTTTCAAGAAAAGGGTTAACTTGCTCCACACCTTCAGAAATCAAAACACTTGTTCCTAGTTCTCTGAAAGTCAATCGTTGTAATTCAATAAATACAATAAAATTAATGTAATAATGTAATGTAATTGAATTGAAATAGTTATTACATGCCTGTTTTTGATGTAGCCTGCTTGTATGTGGATAAACGTGAAAACAAATTTGTTTTTGCGTGCGTGAAGTATGATATTGTCTCATCAATACCCATTTTCAGTTTTTGTTAAAGTTTCGAACGATGCATCACAAACTAACATGTGCATGTGGAGAATCTTTTTCTGAATACATTGAAGAGCTCGTGAACAGCACCTCGTATTTTTCTTGTCACACAGTCCAAATCCTAATTTAATTGTGAGTGGAAGATAAATCCCGATCTTTTTTCTCCGACGTACAAATCAAATTTATGCCATGCCTCAGATATTAATAGATTCTACACTAACAATAACGGCCATTGAACGGTGCAAATTTGAATAGTCTGACGACTACATTTTACAGAGCCTTTCCTATAACATACACCTTTTGTCCAAATAATCTTACTTGAGACATGTTTCACCTGGAGCGTTTTTTTTTATGACGACCGGTAATCATTTTTGAAATTCCATTTACATCGTAAGAGCGTTGCTCAAAGATCACATTTCAAATTAACATATGCCTCTTTTTTTTAAATGCCAATAACATTGTCCAGTGTATTTCACAAATGAATGTTTATCCGTAAGTCAAGCGGAGGGTTTTCCTCTACATTTTATAGCGTGCAATTTTCGCTGCATGTTAGATAGGTTTCCCGGTTACTTTCGCACGTCGTTCATTTAAAATTGCTTAACCGAAAGTTTATTTCGTCAAAGCGGGGTCGCTTGCCCCAAATGTTGATTCAATTTCGAAATAACATTACTAGATTTCATTTTCAGAGTACTGTAATTCACGAAAAAAAAGTTCTTGTTTGTCCCTTTTTACATAGTCATTTTCGTCTCACTTCGGGAATGATGTTGAGTTAGAAAAGCGAATCTTTTTTTGTCACTCATTTTTCCGATTTAATCATTCAATTTCGTCATTGATGTAAATGTAATATCCTTATAATATATCTTATAGTTAATCTAATTAACAACACAAAGTGGAATTACAATGAGCTATGTGATTATTGCAAAACGTTTATGCCTGGTTTCTTTGACCTTCTATTTAGTTAATTTGAAGCACAACAAACATGACGTCCAAACAACCGCTAAATGTAAACCACCTTAATAATAAATTCAATGAAATTTTTGCCCTGGACCATTCCACATCAGGTTTTGTAAGTAGGCCTATTCTTGAACCCTTCAAGGGATCTTTTTCATAATAATTAAACAATTATATTCGTCGTGTCTTAAAAGTCAGATAAGAACGTTTCTATGTGACACGTTCGTCCTTTATCAAGGAACCCGGAGGGCCTTTGGTAAAAACATTGCAGAGTGAAGGCCGCTTATAAAGACGTCGCAGTCGCTGCAATATGCAATATAATAAGCCGACCAATACTGACCTCTGAGTCCAAAAGCACTGCGATTCACAGTTTCAATTCAGCAAGCGCACCACACCAATTGCCCTTTTGCATCAGAGAGGGTTTTAATTATTTTCGGCCTCATTTAATTGAATGCAGTGTCAGACCTTAAATAAATAGAGGACCGCCACAATAAACATCCCAGCCCTCGTAAATTTATGAATTTCAGAAAAAAGAAGATTGTATAACGAAAAATGTAGACAAAGAACGAGACAACAGTAGACCACAATACGTCGCCAACTGTTTCAGCATTTCTAACGTTTGTTTCCAAACAGTTTCCTTCGCTTCAATTCGCTTAGCAAAACCGATGTGTGTATTTTCCTTGTAATACCGCAGCGCATCAATGGCAAGTCAAAAACACTATTATGTAGAACACTGACGTCCAAAATGTGAACTTGAGGAAAGCTTCAAGATGGACTCCGAAAATTCCAACGAAAATAATTCCTTCAGAACAGGCGCCGATTGCCTTTTCAGTAGAAATGGTTAATGATTAATCCAACCCCTCAGCAGAAACTTCTTTTCTTTTGTAATCTAGCGGAAGCTGGCTAAATATTGCGTCATTTGTATTTTGCTACAAATGTTCCAGTGCGTCTTTCGTGTACTGAATGTCTTTCTCAGTGTATCCCCCTAAAAATGAAAAGAAATCTTTCATGTCTCAAAAAACACGCTTATGAAATGCTATTTCCCAGAGCTAAGTATGCTTTGTCGAGTTTTTTTTTATGCAACCTATTATGAAACGTACCAGTTTTATGACCGGAAGCAATTGTTGTTGTTGTAAATGGCCAAGACGTCCGTTGTAAAAGCTGTCGTCTGTTGCCAAGTGTGAATTTAACTGCACGATCAGCAACAAACTTTGTCCATAACACTTGACTCGAGCTCAATCTTTCGGGAAACATTAAATTTCTCCATAGGTATGGAAACAAACTGTTCGGGAGCATGCGATTGTTCGTAAACAATCGTGAGCCAAGAATGTTGATCGGCAAAAAAATCATGCTCAAGTATTCTCTGACATCAAATATGAAATCTGAATCTTTACGAGGACAGTTGAGTGGAACGCAATAGTCCAACAAACCGACAAAGGATCAATAGGTTCAAACTTCACGCGTCTCCTTGAGGCAATCTGTCGGATCTTTCATCATGGCATGGCATAATGCGCACGCAGCCGAAGTTCATTGAAAGGGGCGTTCGTGTAGAAGTTGGAATGTTCCAGATGAAGATGTCTTTTTACAAAATGTGGAAAAAAATAGCTTGGCTTCTCAAAACGTGTTTTTCAAGAATCTGTCGCACATGCAGGTAGGAAAGAAGTGTAAGAAGTGGTATGGATCCGTGTGGCTGCGTGCTGAGATGAAATTAGGTACATAAATGGATCACTTTATGAGATATGTAGTACACTAACGCGGTGACCGTTTGGTTACGGTGTGTGAATAACCTTTTTGGTATTTTTGTACGATTATGCTTCACGTACGAATTGTAACTTAAGTACTGCAAACGACTAAATCCGCGCTTTAGATACGATTGTTTCGGCTTTGATATTCTTTTTCACACCAACCTTGGACAATTCAGCTATCTGCATAATGCATATTAGGGACTTTTCTTTCAGTTACCGTCTACATAATTATAAAAACCAATTATCTGTGGACCACACGCTCAATTATTCTCTTTTCCATTAAATTGTCACCTGCTGTGACTAGTGCATCGTACAATTCCATTGTGTATTCATTAAACGAGACACTTTCTCAGCGCCTTGGCAGGGGGCGCCTGTTCGGTGTACTTCAGACCTCCCAGGATTAATAGACATTTTTATGATTCCAGTTGCGATAACAAAAGACAAAACAAAACAAGAAGGCCTCGAAATTTCCCATATTGCATGTGGTCTAAGATATCTCAAACCTCGGGCTATTTTCTTGGGGGGGGGCGGCGGTTATAGATGTGAAAGTTTAAGGTGTAACAACCACTGCCAGGTCGTACAGGTCGATGATGCTTCAGCTGCTCACACAATAGATTCTCCATACCTGTGTGTGTGTGTTTTTTAGCCTGGTGTTGCATTCGAAGGCATCTCAATTTAACACCTCACATGCAGCAAAGATCCTACCTGACGTTTTCGTGTCTCTTAATGTAGATTCTATTGAACTGTCCCTTGTTGACCGTACCCATGTCCTTCATCATATCGTCAGCAACATGCTTGGGCAATACAGAGAGCAGGAGCTCTTCCTGGCATGACAGAAACGAGGAAAAATAGGTATAAACAACTAATCTTGCGACTGCAAGTGGGCACGTACGCTGCACGCCAGGCAGCTTGGCGCTAGCGCTCGTACTATGACGGTCGCGGTTTTCACTTGCCGCTGGACAAATGCAAGAGACCTTCGAAATGAAACAAGAGACTACTAAATCAGTGATTTCCCGACCACACAGTCATAATCATCACGGGATTGCAAAAAATTATGCTCCATTTATGAGGGGGCTGGTGAGCTTTTCTACCTTTGATTTGATTAGTTTGACAATTTTTCCTTAAGCCATACAACTATTGGATCTTGGAGCAATAAACATATGAAATCTTTGATTGCGAAAAGAATTATCATGGCATATCATCTTTTAACTGAGAGGCGCCAAGTGGTGATTCTTTACTTTGAAAATGAGGTAGCCTGTGCCATATTTCGTCACTAGCACGCTTCTTCTTGTTTCAGTGTGTTACCGGTATAATATTTTGCTGACTACGCTACTTCAACCTTTCCCTTTCACCAATGCGCCGCATATTCAGTTTAATTTTCACATCGGTGAGTGCTCTTAAATAATGTCCAAGTTTAATGCCTTCATAGACCGTAAGGTTTTCCCTCTTTGCTTTGACGCCACATGATATCCTGTGATATACATGTATATCCCGTAACGTGTATAGTTGATGCGTCTTTCACGCATAATAATTCCCATCCAAGAAATTAATACCGTCAAGTATTAGACATCACGTGGTAGCTTACAGATGAAACTTTTTGAAGGATGGTCCGGGTAGAGAGACAGCTACAATATAAATGCGGATTCTCATTCTAGCGCTTTCTTGTTAAGCCATGTCTGCTTATTGACGTGGCTTCAAGTAATATTACCATTTGTGACTTCAGACTGATTGGATTACAGGTTTCCATGGTAACACCGTTGTTCATACACATACTTTTTTTCCCAATTACGTGGCTGGCAATTCATGCATGCCAAGCCTTTGCTTGTTTACCTCGTATTTTTCATATACTCTTTAAGTGTATGTGTGTATCATTGATGTTTGTCTCGTGATATCTCGTTAGGAGTTCGGACCTCACGCTGAATAGATGTCTCTTTCAAAACACTTGTAAGACACAAATAAGACTGTAGATTTTGATGGAATTATATAAAAAGATCATGCAATAGTTGGTCAGTGACCCAAGAGGTTATGATTTTCAAGCTAAACCCACAACACCCATGTGCAGACGGTAGTAGTAGTCAAGACCTAACGATGTCAAATGCGGAAGCTGGCTGCACTGATGGCTTCCAGAGTAAACCTTAAATTCTAATTCTTAAGAGTTTGGAAATGGGCGCTTCGAAATTTGAGTCTTTTTCATCCGTCATTGTCACAAGGAAAAAATCTACTAATCATGCTCGTTCAGCACTCCTGAAACAGGTTTTATGAGAACCGTCTTTGCAATTTTTCTTTTATCTCGGCCTTTGTGAGGCCATGCGAGGTTAGCTTACTGAGTCCGTGATCATATCAGTTATGAGTAGCATTTCTTGTCGGGCACCACAAAGGAGAAACCATGCAAAAATATTGCAATTGGCGGGGTAATTGTAGTGTGAAAAGAGCTGCACGAATCCTGTGTGGGCATGCTGAAAACCTCGAGTCAGCGTGTTTTTTAATTTCCGGAGGACGGTGATGGGAATTCCTTTCTTGCTATTACCCCACAGCTCCCCGTCCACAATAATTCAAAACATTGCTCTGTGGATAAGAACAGTAATTGGAATCTGAGTGCAAAGCACCATTGTCAGTACCTCAAAATAGAAGTTTTATATAATTTTAGTGGAACACGGTATTAAAAATAAGACGTTCAGCGTGTGGTGACATCGCTATCTTTAGCAAATTTCAAGTCAAAAATAATTTTGAAGTCTAAAAATTGACTGGTGTTCACTGTTTGTGGACGGCATCATTGGATATTCTAATACAATGCCCATTTTAACATTTTCTGATGTAAAACCTTGTTTCATAAGCTATGGTAAATAATATATTATATCCCAACACAATAAGAAATGATATATGGAATAGCTATAAAACATAAATTTATGTCATATTTTTTTAATTGGAAATAAGCTGTATCAGTCTGAACCGCAGCGTATATCCTGTACGGTAATAAAACAGTGAGAAACTGAAGATATGTAAATGTGTGGTAGGAATGTATACTGTTTAGCGGTTTACCCAACAGCTACGTTGTTCTTACCAAAACAGCTTACAGTAATCCATACCCATAAGAGTACTAAGGTAAGATTTTTTATTACTGGCAAAGTATTGATCCACTCGAAGACAAATCTATACATTGTGGGATTCAGTAGCAGATTGGAGGGCAAGGGTTTAACAAATCGCTTGGCAGTGTTATTCAGCTTGTTAGTTGGGATCGCATTACCTTCAGTGTCTATTGATACAGGTAAATTGAGCTTCAAAGTAAAACCTGCAATTTGACGAAGTCCATTCAACTTGACTATAATCTGGTACTGCAACTTGCTTTATTTTACCCAAACCGCGTGTTTTATTTGTTATGGCAAACGCGGCTTTGACCGTAATGGTTGTAAAGTTCCTCTAAAGTTGAAATGCTTTTTTTGTGCATAATATTTTCTATTTTCAGTGCTAAATCTGTGTCTTATCGTGTAAGTCTCCGATATATTGCCCGTGAGAGCCAGTCTGTCTGAGGTATTGCCATGCATTATAATATTCAGTGCTTGCGTATACACACCAAGCAGGCTTGACTTATAAATTAACAGACATATTAAGCAACGTCCGAAGAGTAAACAGAAAGACAGCCTCAATTGTGACAGGATGTGGTGCTCTTTGAGGAGTGCCTATTTGACTTAATTAACACACCAGATATTGAGCGTTAGAAAGCACGCTGGCTGTGTGTACCTCTTATCTGTTTCAATCCTCAGCTTTGTTTGCAGTTTGGATGGTCTTTAACAACCCATAGGCAAAATCACAAAGCTAGAAATTGTAAGAAACAAAAGCCTGGGGGGGGGGTTTAACCGATCGATTAGCGTGAACACATTCAAAATGCCAAGTTAATGGGAAAGAAATAACTACAGCCTCCTTAAGAAACTCTGGGTCTATTGAAAATTCAGGCTGAGAAGTAGCCTATAAAGTTCAGCGGGGAAATAAATTGTGTTTTCCATTATTTCCGTCAGCTAAATAATTTACCTGTTGCGTGCTTTGCTCCTGTAGCGTAAGTTTGATCTCTAAGGCCGCTTTGGTTTCCACGAACGCTCGCCTCTGTTTCCTGTCGGCCATTAAAAACACGATGCAGCCGACGATCATGGAGCATGCGTACAACATCAGGTTGGACGCCAGCTGTAGGAGAAATGAATACACTAGACTTGTTGTCATGGGAACAAGGCAGTTGCAAATGAGCCGTGACATTCTCACAACAGGTTGGTTCCAGCTTATACCGTACGTGCTTTGACTGGAGGAAAGATAACCGTTGCTTTCTGAATTGCTGGTGATGGAGCAGGCACTATAGAGCGGTTTGGCCTTGCAGCGACACGCTGCTGTGAGCCATCAACAGCCAATCCAACCTTCAATCTTCACAAACGCGACTTTTACAGAGAAATGCCCCTGTTTAAAATGGAACTGAAATGGTATTACCTGATCAAGAACCCGAGGGAGTGAGTTTCTGTCCTTAAAGTATGCTTCGGGGCTGCAAATTAGGGTAGTAAATATGCATAACCTTTCAAAAATTTATCTTTTCCAACAGGAAAGAGTTTTGAAAGAAAAAGTACCCTCTGTGATCTGAGCCAAGAAATCCACAATACTAATCCTCTTCCTTGCTCACTATGATACACAAGCCAGTTGGACCGAACTTAGCGTGTTTTGATGAGATTTGAAGCTTTTCATGGTGGAGATAGCAAGTAAACTGGATAGGTTTGCGGTAGCACCGTGGATATATCTCTTTTTTGAGTACGTGGGGTTCTGAAAAGAACCGGTGTGTTTTTCCCTTCATTTTGAACACGACCCCACATAATGACCAAGAGGCTGTTAGTATAGTTACCTAATTTAGGTTATACCATGATGCATTTCAGCCCCGGTTTTTAAACAGCGTTTCTCTGTAAAAGCCTCGTTTGTTAACCACGGTTGGTAGTCGAATTGGCTGCCTTTAAGACACAACCGCAGAAATATACATATTAAACATTAATTACAGCACTTTTGTATCAGCAATATTTTAGTTGTTCGTATTACTCGAACCCCTTGGTCAGAGAGTCAAGTTTTTTAATTATTCATTTGTAAAGAAAGCCTAAATTCCATAAAATATCTTTACATATTATGTCTATGTCTTTACATTGTACATTATGTATTTTAAATGAATAAATCCAAAATTAAATATACATGTATCAACATGATATGCATGTTTGTTTAGAATGAAAACTTACACAAAAACTGAATACAATATATCAGATAGACCCAAGAAGCTGTTTAAAGATTTCAGAATGATCAAATATCTTAACAAAACAGTACCAGGTGACACAGGTAAAATGAGAGTTTTGTCGGAGGAAGGCACACGTTACAAATACCAGATGATCTTAAAACAACCAATCGGTTTCCAGCTGGGATATAAACGCAAATCCAGCTGTTTCATAGAGGCTTGGCTGAATTAAACAATCAACAAAAGCGTACACTCTTCTAAAGTTCACCTCTTTTCCGAGTTTTATGTCTGCTTTGATCAATCTTTCTTAGACTGCGAATTGTCATGTCTACAAAAAGCGCGAGGAATCGAAATTGTCTATTAGTCAGACAACCAGTTAAGCTAAGGCCTATTTGTCAACAATCTTCTTTTCCCTCGTAGCTATGGCTTTGCATATCATTGTCGCGATATAATGTCGACAGGTAGCACTTAATGTTCATAACATCATCCGCAACACTGCAGGTAACCAAGGGGTTTTGAATACGGAGCTCGAGTCAAGGGTTGTTGTTAGGTTGACGTCTATTTCATTATCTTTGATATCCATCATTGGTGACTTGTGACTATTGTCTGTTGTTCCACGTAGCATTCTGCTTTGGTTTGGTGGTTGTGGTGATATTTCTCTTTTCCAAGCTGCCTCGCTATAATCCGTTGGTCGCTTTTGTGTATCGAACAGTGCTTAAAATTTTGGTATATATTATTTTTATCAACTTTAATTTCTTTTTGTGCCCTTTATCGAAAGAAAATAAATAAACACGCTTCTCAAAGTTTACGATTCTGGAAGCTTTGCGCTGAGATCTTGTTTCCGACGTTCTCGGGTTCAGTTTCCGGTCCTTAGGTACGGCAGGTACATTAACTCATTACCAGGGTTAGCCACTCAGTTCCTCACTGCTATTTGCGATGCCACGGCATAGTAAACAACTCACTCCCTGCCAGTTCCAATTAGTGCAACTTGACATCAGTCAAGCGAAAGATCCACGAAGCTAATGGCCGCTTCTTATCCACAGTCTGGTCCCTCAATCAATCGACTACAAATTATCGAGGATCAGTGCGGTACTAAACGGACTGTTCCTGGTACTAAACGGGCAATAACGTTCGTATACGACGACCAGCCGGCGTAATTGCTAAGTTTAGTAAAAGACACACGTGTTTTGCGTCGGCATCATTTTAAAACAAGGATGTATAAATTCTTATCACATTTACCACGCATAAAGAAACAAGTAAAATCAAAGACGGGCGTCAGTTTACTCCTTACTTCTTTAACCGATTTCACTCTTTCAACACGTTAACTTAGCTTTTGAATGCAGAGGCAACTTTTAACATTTGGGGTGTTACAAGAATGGCAGATTGACTGGATTTGACACAAGCATTGTTGGTGAGGAGAAAAAGACACGACATTTCTGTACTGAGCGGCATCGTGTTAACGTTTCTCACGTAAACAAGAGCCTTCATAATAATTGGATAGAAACGGATGCAGCATAGGAGCCTGTCTAGTTTGAAACGTGACCTTTCTATCACAGATTTGTTTTTGCTGACTTAATCACCGACTGACGTGAAGTACCACTTGGACCCGTACGGCTTGCTTCGTGAAGAATTACAGACTACTGGAATTAAAACTGACAGGAAATACATTTAGCGCTCCTTTTTCTCCATTAGCTCCCACCAAGGTAGAATCAACAAGAAATGGCGTGCTTGTCACTCTAAATTACTTCGACCTATCTTTGCAAACACGCCAGTTATATTAGAATTTTAAGGGGGCGATCACAATTAAAATTCTACGTGGTCTCTGTATTCTTAAAAAGGTGTACAGCTACATCGTTGTGAACGATACTGTCTGTGCCCTTACTAATGGGAACACTTTGTCACAAGCGATACTCCTGGAGTACAAATTAAGATTACAATGTAACGGCGAGTTTTGGGTGGTATTTTCTTTCACAAAAAACGTGAGCAAATGCTGACTGAAGTAAAATACGGACGTAGGTGCGGATCGAGAGGGGTTTTGGTCCCGGGGGTGAACCCTCCCCCTCCCAGCTCTGACACCCCAAAACATAATACATGAAATCCCAATGATAGTAATAATTTGAAAAGATGACACCGTATAAAGAATGGCTACTATTTGTACCTCAGTAACGTTTTAATGCATTATACATGTATACGTGTCCGCAACTGTTACAATGGACCATGAACAAAATCTGACTGGCCAAGCCCCCACTGGAAAAAAAATTGAATCCACCCTTAGGACGTACGTAAGTAGAAAGGACTACCAAAACAAAAGGAAACACAGAAACACTATATTCGAGTCCTTCCTTAAACGTTCCTACAATTACAAACACCTCATACTGCATGACCTATCGAGTGGGAGGTTTCGCTGGCCGAAATATCATGCGATTCGACTTATTAGCATGTACTGTACATGGACGACAAACCCCAGACTGCTAGTACCTCTAAAGTCCTGACGTAATAAACGGGACGCCACTGTGGACTGCCAGTGAAGTAAGATTTATGAGGGAGAGAAGATGGGCATGAAAGCGGTGCCGTAACTATCCATCAAACGCGGACTACATGGCTCAATTTCGCTGGGTGAAAACCGCTCCCTTAAAAGCAAATGAATTAGGCATTGCGTGTCTTTTTGGACCTGTCAGTGACCTCTAAAAGGACGAAACCTCAAGGTACCACGTACTACAATATTCGTCCTTGATATTAGCATTGGTGGAATGATCAAGCACCATAGAATGACTCTCCATCAGTGATCATATAGTACGGGCTTTTAATTAATCAAGTTCCGGTGAAATATAAGTTGAAGATTGAATATTTTTTAGTTTTGCCGCACCGATTCCTTTGGTCCAAACTTACATTTAAACCTTTGTTCTAAATAATATTCACAGAAGCTGGTGTTGATAGCAACTTTTTTTAGGGGTATAATTCTCTGATCGCAACGCGCATTCCAGATATGCTGTCTCCAGTGCCATGAAGCTGGTCGTTGTGGAGTGGCGACGCATTAGTTATACCAATAGTGACAGCATGTGCGTTTAACAAGATTATGTGACACGCAGCGCAATAGACAAACATAGACATTCTTTACGGAAAAGAAAAGAAAAGAAAAAAGTACAAGAAAAGGAAATAAAACCAATATTGGAAACGCATAGCCTGTTAAACAAAGAATGCTACATCACTGACCCAAATTATGTATTATGAAGAGGCCTCTCGAAATATACACGCACACAGTACAGCGACAACGTCAGGACCTACACAGCCATGACAATTGGTCTCCGGTTGTCATGGCAATCGCCAAGTCACAAGGAACCTGTTGATCAATTATTGCCATGCCAACTGCTGGAGGTTTGGGCTCCTAAATTGCGCGAGATGTATGGTCGCACAATATTGCTGATATACAAAACATAATGAACAGAGCTGACTTCAGCTTCATGTATGTATGTATGTCATATTCGCCAGGGTAATGAAGAAATTATTATTGGGTTTTGAACGACAGACCCCCTTGTTGGAACTGAAAATCGATAGTGTCGATGACAACGGTAACACGTAAACCTGCGCGACGCGAAAACATCGCCTTCGAGGGTTGATAACAACGTCAAGCATTCTGGCAGGAGTTGTATCAAAGTGGGGTTAGGTTTTTGTTTAGGTGAAAAAAAAAATTCTGCACTTTCACCTGACCGGGGAAGGATATTCCCACGTTACTAAAATACATCAGAAGTTTATGTCTGACGGACTTAACCGGTCTTCGTGTACTTGTCATTTAAGCAATAGTTGTGTGTTAAATAAAAATAGGAAATTACAAAAATTGAAGGTTATATTTCTTGCCGTATGCCAAGTTATCAAACGGTAAACGCCAAAATCAACTCAGGGCGAAAATACAGCATGATTAGGAAACGATCAAATTCTTGAAATGCGCCATTCTTTCCCATCGCCCTTGTGCCCTTGGAAGAAATACTGTTGAATGCATCTCAACAAAGTGAGGAAATAAATTTCAAAGCCAAATAAAAAGATGTTGTAAATGATCAATTGCTATTTGACAAAGGCTCACAGGGTCCGGAAATTTTTAAAAGAAATTTACAAACTAAAATTTCATATTAAACCATTTTGTGTCAATGCTAAGCTTTGGACATGGTTATGGTTGATGGTTAGCTAATGGTTCTATATAGCAGGTTGGGCGTAAGGTTTGTAACTATTTTGCGTCAGCGTTCTCCTGCATGTCAGATATCATGACACTTTGACACGCATGACCGATCACTCGAACAAAAATAGACGCTTTGTTTTTGGGTACTGCAGTGGCGCCATGCTCATGCGCAGGTCATTCGCACGCCTTTTTGACAAATAGGAGTAACATGCTCGGTGCCGTCGGTACGTGTACACTTAAAAACACCATTCGACGGGCGACTGAGTGTGAAGTTAAAATGTGTCTCCTCTTCGTCAGTACAAGAAGGTATGGGACCTAAACATGCAGAAATAGTCTTACTACAATAACCTCTCTGGGGCGTATACTCACTTATTCATCACACCTGTTTCCCTAGCTTAAAGTCCATCTCATTAATTCACTCTACGCTAAATTCTATGCATATAAATTGGACACTAACAATTAGGAGATGAAGCGTGAATATTTTTAACTTGGAACATGATAAGCTCGATTTCAAGGATCATTTGGTGCATTTGACTGGTCATTGAAATGCATAGCATAATTGAAACAATTTACTGGTACTACGTTTCAGAGGACAGGCCACGCGGGGCTTTTATCGGTTAAAGCCTGCCGATAGAAATGCATACATACGGTAATGGTGTGAATTAATGACATTGGCAGTACTAAGCACAAGCTGATAACTCTTGGAAAACGGACACATTTTCGTGGAAGAAAACTTTATCAAAGAAAAGTGGTCCAGAAACTTAAAATTCTCACTCAGTGAGCTGTTTTCTTTGAAACCTGCTATTTTTACTCTTGGAATATAATTGCCAGCAAATTCTAAAGCTAATCCCTGCAACATTTTGAACACAATTAAGTTTAATTAATGGCTTTATTGTGTGATTACATTACAAAGCACAATCCTGTTGTATTAACACAAGCTCGGACTTAAACAGATGTGTCGAAGGATAGATGTGTTACATCAGGAAACGATTTTGAATTTTTATAGAACGAAATGCATTAGTGTTGGATAGCTAGGAACTGTTTTTCGAAGGGAAGTGAAAAAAAATGTTCTTATAGCTGCAGTTCTATTTTGGACCAAATAATACGCCAGAACGGTTGGTGTTCTTATTTTTGTAAGCTTTGCTGTCTATGCTGCGTTACGGTTTATTATTAGATGACGATTATTCGAGCTGCTCAACAACAGAAGCATGCACACTTTCTATTAAAACTATGCATCTTTTGAGCAGAAATTTAGCCCGTCGTTTCTCGGGGACGTGTTCAGTCAAGCGTGACCCTATATTAATTAGTCGCCAACACTATAGATTTTATTGTCCTTTGAGCTGAATAAGACAGGTGACTGTGAAGCCATCGGTACATACAAATATGGATTGGTAAGGCGTCCTGCTAAACAGCATAGTCGCTATTTTTGTTGCTCTCTGCTGCTCGGCGTACACCTGCAGTTTTTACCGTGAGAAACCAAAGTTGAAGCTCGTCAGCCAGAATGCTTTGTTCTGTCTGTTTTCTACCTTGATTTCAGTCACTTAGGGAGGTCTTAATTCTTATTAAACCTTGGAATGCTGCTATAGAAACTTCAAATGATACAAGTCGCTTACTGTGACGGAAACTTTTAACCTTTTTTTAAACGAGTGGGACTTTCTTTTTTTGTCAATGGCTTTCTGAGGGCTACGTCGATATGGCAATCGATTCCAGAACTATATAAGCGTATTCGTGATGGCGCCAGCTCTGATAATTGGTCGCTTGGTTTCATTGTCTAAGTGGAAGAAAACATAAAGTGAAAAGCCCTGCAGAAGCCCTCATCCAAACTAAACCAAAAACCAAATCAAAAACCAAACCTACCAAACCAAAATGGACTAAACCAAGCCAAACTAAAAACAGTCCATGAAAATCCACGGCGATGACGTACACTGGGCTTTTCTTCTTGATATATCTACTGAAAAAAAACCCGACAGTCCACACTGTCCATGATTAAGCTGTACTTGCTGGGAGTGAGTTCAGATACAACGGGTGAGTGACAATTTATAACACTGCGATATTTGTGACCCACTCTGCAAAAATGAGTCTTAGGTCGCCAAATCCACATTTTGAGTCTTCATTTGTATTGGAAAGAGCAAATTCAGTTTCTTGTTTTAATGTATCACTCAGTTTGGCATCCTGATAAAAGTGGATACTCCATGGTGAAAAATGCTGCACATGGGTTCCTAAAGTATTGAGTTACACTGTGCAAAATTATTCTGAAGGACTTTTTACTCAAAAGTGGCTCCAGCGACTTAAGACTCATTTTCACAGAGTGGGACACATTTGCATTGCATTTCTCACTATACTTGCTTCATGCAGAAGTCGAAATTGCTCCTTCTTGTAAAGTAATATGCAAAATAATATGTAACGCCACAAAACCTGCACAGTGTAAATTAGCCAAGCAAGTCACGAAGCAACAATACTGGGCGTGGGTGCGCGGCCAAGCGCACAAACGAATATTAATGGACGAACCTGAGGGATTTGCGCGCACTGAAACACACCACATGGGGCTTTGACCAGGTTATCGTGGTTGCCGTACAGGTGGAATCTCATCAGATACGAAAGTCCTTGACAGCGAGAAACAGAAGCTGACAAAAATTCGCACTATCAAATTGCGCGAAGGTCAGTTTTAAATGGGAATAAAGATACCGTAAGTCCGACAGAAAGCAGAGTGCAGAACATTTGGGATGGTGCCATTTTAAATGACTGCAATATTGAAAGCGAAAATTAAAACTGACTGACATCCTGACCATAATTTCTGAAATGAAGTGAAAAATGCCTACATGCTGAGCCTGAATTCGTGCTTAAAAGTGCTGGAGATTTTCCTCAGTTCCCCGCCTTTTTCTCACTGTCCACTGCCCACTGTCCCACCCCCACCTTCTCCGTTTTTCCCTTTCTCTTCTCCCGCTGTATCCCCCGTTTGTACCAAACAAGTCCATTCTTAACCAACGGTTTGTTCGAAATGTAACGCACACATGACTCAAACTATAACCTCGCTCTATTCGTGTACCGTTCGGCAGGACACCAGGCCGGAGGTTTCCTCCGTTTGCTGTGTTGGCTGAGTATTATGTGTCATGCCACGCAATGACAAATCTGTCTGCAACAGTGATCGCTATGAAACATGGCAGCCCGGCAGTATAATCATGACTTTCCACGTTAATAATTATGTCGCACTCTTGGATCCTTGTATTGTTGGGGCGTTGAATGCGCGTTACAGTGTCATTTACTCTCGTATTGTCTCTATATCAGGACTCTATATCACAAGCGGATTATTTTCACAATTTCATTGTATGCATCTGATTAGATTTCAGCTTCCATTACAGCCTTTTTCTTTGTTTTGTTTTTGTTAATATATTTTTTTCACCGAACCCCTTAGGCCTCTGACTTAGGGCTGTGCTGAATATCCAAATATTCGATAATCGGATATTCGAATACAATTATTCGAATTCGAATATTCAAACGCAAAATTTGCTTTGTTTTAAATGAGAAAAATTGAACTATGGAGGTTTGTTTTACGCAGTTTCAAGTGAAAGTGACAGAAATCTTACAACGATTCAAAAGTAAATTCATTAAAAAAATTAAAAGGAATAGAAATTTTCAACAAGGCAAGACGTATTGTTCGCCTCTTAAATCTTGCTAAATCGTGGCTGGAGATATTCATAGACGTGAGAAGCTATTTTATTGATTATAATGTGAACTGTGTGTGTTGTTGCCACTGATATTTTACGTGGTTTGTTCATCAACAATCTGTCGGTCGGTACGACAGAATATTCGATCGAATTGAAGGTCGAATATTGGAACAGGGAATTTTTCGAATTGATTCAGCCCTACCTCTGATCTTTTGGAGACTTGCAACTCCGCCGATATTGCTCGCTACGTTATTTGTTAGCTGTGTTTTGTGGGGCGGCATTGCTCAATGGTTTGACAAACCAATGTTTCTAAAAAATGCAGAGAGACTTACACTCTAAAGCCATGCTTGTCGCCATCTTTAGAGCGTAAAGAGCGTGCCTCCCAAGTTCAGTGCCCGGAAAAGCCGCAAATTGGTATAACCAAACCATTTTGAAAAGTGTTTCTGTTGAAAAAAAATTATATGTGTAAGATAAAAGAAGATATCCTTTGAAGGAAATTCATCGTGCAAGGCAACAATCAAATTACGTTGTCAGCATCACCCTGTAGTACGAAAAAAAAACTGAAATCGTACAAGATTCTTGGGAAACCTAGCTTCAGTAATATGCTGCACGGAATGCAATTACAAGTTTGAAGATGCAGGCAGACGTTCATTCTCCTTCAAAACATGGAGTGGAGCAAAAGGCTCTCCTCTTGTTTATGAAAAAATATTATTAAATGTACAGGACAACGATGACGTCAGCTAGGTTATTCTTTTCGTGTTTCAAAGGAATTGAGTGTTACTGATTGAGCAAAAATCAGAGGAGTGCAAGTGTTTTAGCAATCTATCAGTTGTGTACTGTTTATCAATCAACATTGTAGGTTGAATGTGCAGTCACGGTTTACGTGCCTGGAGTGGGATTGGAACCCATCGATTCGTCTCGTGTCAATGGCACACGTGAAACGCCGACTGGAGCTCGCATTTAGGTGTCATCGTATTTAAATCCCCAAACTAATTGATCAAACCTTGAAACTGATTGGTTACTGAGCCCCATCCACAATAATGGTCAAACGCGAGATTTGAATTGCCTTAAAATGACGTCCTAAAATGAGCTTTTATTTCACCGTGCAGGGGAAATCATTAATGTCGAGACGAAAACGACTACATCACATTTGGTCACTTTGAC